>NW_024367484.1:0-92786 GCF_014805655.1 Passer montanus
TTTTGGGGTGCAGGTTCCTGCAGCAGTTTCGGGGTTTCTGCAGCAGTTTTGGGGTGCCTGTAGTAGCAGTTTTGGTGTTCCTGGGGGGTGTTGGGGTGCAGATGCCTGTAGCAGTTTTGGGGTGCCAGCAGCAGCAGTTTTAGGGTGCAGGTTTTTGTAGCAGTTTTGGGATGCCCGCAGCCACAGTTTGGGGGTTTCTGCAGCAGCAGTTTTGGGGTGCCTGCAGCACTTTTGGGGTTTCTGCAGCAGTTTTAGGGTGCAGGTTTTTGTAGCAGTTTTGGGATGCCCGCAGCCACAGTTTGGGGGTTTCTGCAGCAGCAGTTTTGGGGTGCCAGCAGCAGTTTTGGGGTTTCTGCAGCAGTTTTAGGGTGCAGGTTTTTGTAGCAGTTTTGGGATGCCCGCAGCCACAGTTTGGGGGTTTCTGCAGCAGCAGTTTTGGGGTGCAGGTTCTGCAGCAGTTTCGGGGTTTCCGCAGCAGCAGTTTTGGGGTGCAGGTTCATGTAGCAGTTTTGGGGTGCAGGTTTCTGTGGCAGTTTTGGGGTTTAGGGGCCGTGGGGGCACAGGGGGTGTTTGGGGGCACAGGGCTCTTTAGTGGCTCCGGTTTGGGGGGATCTAGGGGGATTTAGGGTTTATGGGAGCACAGGCGGTGTTTGGGGGGCACAGGGGGTGCTGAGGGCTCCGGTTTGGGGGGATTTCGGGCCGTTTCGGGCTCCGGGCACAGGCTGCGCACAGCGGGGGCGGGCCGTGCCCGGTGACTCAGGCAGGAATGTGCTGGCAGCACGCGGCGTTCCGGGGCCGGGGCCGCCGCCCGGGCACGGCCCCGCGGTCACTGCCCCGCGCCCGGTGACCCGGTACTGCCCCGGTACTGCCCCGGCACTGCCCCGGTACTGCCCCGGTACTGCCCCGGTACTGCCCGGCAGTCACTGCCCCGGTCCTGCCCCGCACCCGCTGCTCCCAGTGTGCCCCAGGGAGCTTCCAGTGCACCAAAAGCGGTACCGGGGCCGGTACCACAGGCGGTACCGGGGTCGGTACCAGAGGCGGTGCCGGGGTCCATACCGGGGTCGGTACCACAGGCGGTACCAGGGTCGGTGCCGGGGTCCATACCGGGGTCGGTACCACAGGCGGTACCAGGGTCGGTACCACAGGCGGTGCCGGGGTCCATACCGGGGTCGGTATCAGGGTCGGTACCGGGGTTGGTACCACAGGCGGTACCCGGGTCGGTGCCGGAGTCCATACTGGGGTCGGTACCGGGGCCGGTATCACAGGCGGTGCCGGGTCCATACCGGGGTCGGTACCAGGGTCGGTACCAGGGTCGGTACCAGGGTCGGTACCAGAGGCGGTACCAGGGTCGGTACCGGGGTCGGTACCACAGGCGGTGCCGGGGTCCATACCGGGGTCGGTACCGGGCTCCGGGCCGGCCCCGCCCCGCACACAGACCGCCCGCAGGGCGCTGCCGCCGCCCGGTGGCCAAAGGCCGGTACTGCACCCTGGGCTCCGCACATGCGCAGTGGCGCCGGCGCTGCCGCCGGTACCGGCACCGCGGGGCTGAGGGGCCCGGCCTGCCGCCGGTACCGGAATCCCGGGGCTGAGGGGCCCGGCCTGCCGCCGGTACCGGAATCCCGGGGCTGAGGGGCCCGGGCCTGCCGCCGCTGGCTCCCGGTGAGGAGCGGCCGCTGCCCCGCCCGGGCCGGCCCGAGCCCACAGCGCGGAGCCGCTGCCGCCTGGTGGTGGGAGCGCGGTACTGCAGGGGCCGCACGGGGGGCGCGGAACGCGGGGGGACCCGGGATGGGAGAGCGGGGACCCCAGACCCTCATCCTGCTCTGAGACCCCTCATTCTGCCCCCCAGGCCCCTCATTCTGCCCCCAGACCCTTATCCTGCCCCTCGGGATGGGGAGAGCGGCACCCCCAGACCCCTTATCCTACTCCCAGAGCCCTCAGTTCCCTGCTGGAATCCCAGAGCCCCTTCCCAGGGACCCTGCCCGCTTTCCCTTCCTGCCCTCCCGGGGCTGCAGCCGAGCAGCGGTTCCTGCTCTGCAGGGCTCGAAAGGAAGTTTGGGACTTTCTGCTGGTTTTGTTTTGTTTGTTTGTTCCTCTTTCAGGACACAGACCTCAAACAGTTCCCTCAGCAGGGGCAGATCCTGTGAGCAGGGGCAGATCCTGGAGCTGTGTCAGGGAGGTTTGGGATGGATTTAGGAAAAGTTTTTCCCTCACGGGATGGGCACAGCCCCAGAGCTCCAGGAGAGCTTGGACACTGCTCCCAGGCTGGGATTTTGGGGTGCAGGGACAGGGGTTGATTCCTGGGTGTCACCACGATATTTTTCTGGAAAAATCCCCTTGCCCAGGATCTTCTCCTGGGAAGCTGAGAAGCCTCAGTTTCTCTGTCTTTTGCTGCTTTGGAATGTGATTTGGAGATTGTTTATCCAACACGGGAATTGTTTTTACTTAATGGCCAATCACAGCCTGCTGTGTTGGACTCTGAGGAGTGAGTCAGGAGCTTTGATTATTCATTCTTGATAAGCCTTCTGCTGTATCCTTTCTCTATAGTTTAGTATAGTTTTCTTTAATACAGTATTCTTATAATATACTATATATTATAGTATATATAATATATATTATAGTATTTATAATATATTATAATATAGTGTAATATAATGTAATGTAGTGTAATATATATAATATATATCATTAATATAATATCATGTCATATAATACCATTAATATGATAGATTATTAATATAATATAATATAATATAATGATATAATATGATATAATATGATATAATATGATATAATATGATATAATATGATATAATATAATATTATAAATCAGCCTTCTGAGAACATGAAGTCAGATTCAATCATTGCTCCTCTGTCCTGGGGACCCCAGAAATGACCACAGGGAATTCTCAGTCCAGGCCCAGAGGCTCCCTTGCTCCAGCTGAGATCCAGCACCCACCAGGAGCTGCCCTCCTCCCCCTGAGCCCCAGGACAGCATTCCCACAGCAATCTGTGTCTAGAAATCACTTTATTTGGTTGCAGACAAGTGAGTGATGGAGAGCTCGGAGCCAGCAGGGCCCCAGCTCCCTGTGAGGAGCCCCAGGCCACGGGCAGCACCCGGGGTCCAGCCCTGGGGGGCACCCAGGGGCAGAATCCCGGCTGGAGCAGCCCCCCATGGCCCCCCAGGACACACCTGAGCTCCAGCAGCTGCTGGGAGGTGGCTCTGGGTGTCTCCCGTGTCCCCTGTGTCCCAGCAGGGAGGGGCAGCAGGAGACAGGCCCTGGCAGCAGTGGTTGTACCCCTGGGGGAGGAAGAGGAGGAGGAGAGGAGAAAGAGATGCAGAAAAGGAGGAGGAAGAGGAGAAAAGGAGGAGGACAAGAAGAAGAGAAGGAGAAAAGGAGGAGGAGGAAGAAGAAGAGGAGGAGAAAAAGAAGAAGAGGAGAAAGAACGAGAAAAGGAGGAGGAAGAGGAGGAGGAAAAGAAGAGGAGGAAGAGGAGAAAAGGAGGAGGAGGGAAAGAAGAAGAGGAGGAGTAGAAGAGGAGGAGGAGAAGAACAGGAGGAGGAGGAGGAAGAGAAGGAGAAAAGGAGAAGGAGGAGAAGGAAGAGGAGGAGGAGGAGAAGAAGAGGAGGAAGAGAAGAAGAGGAGGAGGAGAAGAAGAAGAGGAGGAAGAGAAGGAGAAGGATTTTCCTGACCAAACTCCCCCCATCGCTTCCCTTTGCTGCGTGGATCAGGAAAAATCCGGGCAGGGAGTGCAGGAGTGGCAGCGGGCAGGAGCAGGACACAGGCAGGGGTGAGGCTGGCACCTGCAAGTGTCACCCGGGTCCCCTCGGGGGGCAGAGGGGACGCAGAGGGGCAGCAGCAGCCACAGCCACTCCCGGGAAGGGAATCCGGGAATCGCGGGCGGGAGGAGCCGGGGGCCGAGGGGAGGATCCCGGGGGTCTCCCGGCCCCTCAGTTGATGGGCTCGTACTCGGAGTAGCGCCGTCTCTGTGCCAGCAGCAGCAGGCAGCTGCCCAGCAGCAGCATGGCCAGCGGCGTGCCCAGCGCCACGGCCGTGATGGAGATCACCAGCGGCGAGAAGGTGTCCCTGGGGGGCTGCCCAAAGCCCAGCAGCACCGACCTGCGGGGAGGGACACATCAGCACCCCGCGGGCTCTGTCCTGAGCCCGGGGACTGCCCAGCACAGAGGGTCAGGCCAGGATGAGGCTCCAAGGAACGGCTGTGGAGCCTTTCCTGCAGGACTGCAGGGGAACTCTGACTTGGGAATGGAGACTGTTAGTGAACAGAGAAACCCTGCGAGCTGCCAGTCCCCAGCCTGCACATTGTCAGTGACCAGGAACATCCCCTCAGACCCACACATCTTCAGTGACCAGGAACATCCCCTGAGACCCTCCAGACCCCTCTGCACACCTTCAGTGATCAGCAGCATCCCCTCAGACCCTCCAGACCCCTCTGCACATCTCCAGTGACCAGGAGCATCTCCTGAGACCCTTCAAATCCCTCTGCACATCCTTAGTGACCAGAAACTTCCCCTCAAGCCCTTCAGCACATCGTTAATGACCAAGAACATGCCCTCAGACCCCTCTGCACATCTTTAGTGACCAGCAGCATTCCCTGAGACCCTTCAGACCCTTCTGCACATTGTGAGTGACCAGGAACATAATTTCAGACCCCTCAGATCCCTCTGCACATCCTTAGTGACCAGGAACATCTCATCAGATCCCTCTGCACATCATTAGCGACCTGGAGCATCCCCTGAGACCCTTCAGACCCCTCTGCACATCCTTAGTGACCAGGAGCATCCTTCCAGACCCCTCTGCACATCATTAATGACCAGGAACATCCCCTGAGACCCTTCAGACCCCTCTGATCTGCACATCTTCAGTGACCAGGAACATCTCCTGAGACCCTCCAGACCCCTCTGCACATCTCCAGTGACCAGGAACATCCTTTCAAACCCTTCAGATCCCTCTGCACATTGCTAGTGACCAGCAGCATCCCTTCAGACCCTTCAGTGACAAGGAACATCCTTCCAGACCCCTCTGCAAATCATTAGTGACCAGGAACATCCCCTCAGACACTCCAGACCCCTCTGCACATCCTCAGTGACCAGCAGCCTCTCCTCAGACCCCTCAGCACATCTTTAGTGACCAGAAACTTCCTCTCAAACCCTTCAGCACATTGTTAATGACCAGCAGCACCCCTTCAGACCCTTCAGTACATCATTAGTGACCAGGAACATCCTTTCAGACCCCTCAGACCCCTCTGCACATCTTTAATGACCAGGAACATCCTTTCAGAACCTTCAGCACATCTTTAGTGACCAGCAACATCCCCTGAGACCCTTCAAACCCCTATGGACATCATTAGTGATCAGCAACATCCTTTTAGACCCTCCAGACCCCTCTACACATCCCCAGTGACCAGCAGCTTCCCCTCAGAGCCCTCTGCCCATCATTAATGACCAGGAAGATCCCCCGGAGCCCCACTCACCAGCTGAGGTACCTCCTCTCCTGGTACACCTGTCCCTCCTCGCCCCCAAAGGACACGTTGAGGGCGCTGACGGTGCAGCTGCTGTCCCAGCTGTCCCCAAAGAAGGCCTGGAGCACGCTGGCCCCGGGCAGGCTCCCGTTGGCCAGGGACAGCTCCCCAGCCCTGCACTGGATGCTGTCCTCGCGCCGCGGGCTCCGCGAGCCGTAGGCCACGGCCTTCCACTGCAGGAAGGGCAGGGGGGAGCTGCTGTTCGGGGAATCTGCGCGCAGGGACAGCACCTGGGGACAGACAGACAGACAGCGGGGTCAGCCTGGGACACACGGACAGCAAGGACAGCACCTGGGGACAGACAGACAGCAGGGTCAGCCTGGGACACACGGACAGCGGGGTCAGCCTGGGACACACAGACAGCAGGGACAGCACCTGGGGACACACGGACAGCAGGGACAGCCTGGGGACACACGGACAGCAGGGACAGTATCTGGGGACACACGGACAGCAGGGACAGCATCTGGGGACAGACAGACAGCAGGGACAGCCTGGGACACACGGACAGCAGGGACAGCCCTGGGGACAGACAGACAGCAGGGACAGCCTGGGACACACGGACAGCAGGGACAGCATCTGGGGACAGACAGACAGCAGGGACAGCCCTGGGGACACACGGACAGCAGGGACAGCCCTAGGGACACACGGACAGCAGGGACAGCATCTGGGGACAGACAGACAGCAGGGACAGCCTGGGACACACGGACAGCAGGGTCACCCCGGGGACACACGGACAGCAGGGACAGCCTGGGGACACACGGACAGCGGGGTCACCCCGGGGAACAGGGGCACAGGGATTCACGTGCATTCTGTTAATGGGTACTAATCTAGCTCATAGATTGAGATTGGATTAATATAAATTCTATTAATGGATGTTAATCTAACAGATTGATATTAGATAAATATAAATTCTGTTAATTGATATGAATCACATAGATTGATATTAGATAAATATAAATTCTATTATTGATATTAATCTAACAGATTGATATTAGATCAACTAATATAAATTCTATTTATTGATATTAATCTAATAGATTAATATTAGCTAGATTACTATAAATTCTATTAATTTATATTAATCTATGATTAGATAGATTAATATCAATTTTATTAATGGATATTAATGTAACTAATAGATCGATATTAGCTAGATTAATATAAATTTTATTAATTTACACTAATCTATCTAAGAGCAATCTATTGGACAGACTAATATCAATGAATAGACTAATTAATCAATCAGTTAACTGACTGAGGGCTGCCCTGGCTCAGCTGAAAGACGCTGGGGGTGTACTCGTCGTTGATGGACCACAGCACATTAGATATTCTATTAATTTATATTAATCTATCTAATATCACTCTATTAGCTAGACTAATACCAATGAACAGATTGATTAATTGATCAATCAGTTAACTGATTGGGCGCCGCCTTGGCTCACCTGGAAGATGCTGGGGTGTACTCGTTGTCAATGGAGTGCAGCATATTAGATATTCTATCAATTTATATTCATGTACCAATTAACTGACTGAGGGCAGCCTGGCTCACCTGGAAGATGCTGGGGGTGTACTCATCGTTGATGGATCACAGCATATTAGATATTCTATCAATTGATATTAATCTAATGCAAATCCATTGGATATACTAATATCACTGAATAGACTGATTAATTGATCAGTTAATTGACTGAGGGCTGCCCTGGCTCACCTGGAAGATGCTGGGGGTGTACTCGTCGTTGATGGACCACAGCATATTAGATATTCTATTAATTGATATTAGTCTATCTAAGATCAATCTATTGGACAGACTAATATCACTGAATAGACTGGTTAATTAATCAATCAGTTAACTAACTGAGGGCTGCCCTGGCTCACCTGGAAGATGCTGGGGATGTACTCGTCGTTGATGGACCACAGCATATTAGATATTCTATCAATTTATATTCATGTATCTAAGATCAATCTATTGGACAGACTAATATCACTGAGTAGACTGATTAATTAATCAGTCAGTTAAGTGACTGGGGCCCATTGTGGCTGACCTGGAAGATGCTGGGGGTGTACTCGTTATCGATGGATCGCAGCATATTAGATATTCTATCAATTTATATTCATGTATCTAAGATCAATCTACTGGACAGACTAATATCACTGAATAGACTGATTAATTGATCAGTTAAGTGACTGGGGCCCATTGTGGCTGACCTGGAAGATGCTGGGGGTGTACTCGTTATCGATGGATCGCAGCATATTAGATATTCTATCAATTTATATTAATCTATCTAAGATCAATGTATTGGACAGACTAGTACCACTGAACAGACTGGTTAATTGATCAGTTAAGTGACTGGGGCCCATTGTGGCTGACCTGGAAGATGCTGGGGGTGTACTCGTCGTCGATGGAGCTGTCGCGCTGCAGCCGCCGCGCGGCCCCTGCGGGCTCCACCGTGGCCAGCTGCAGCAGGAAGCGGGAGCCGTTCCCCCGCGGCGTCACCCCGGCCAGCAGGAACTGCAGCTGCGAGCTGTCTGCCGTGTGCAGCAGCCTGGGCAGCGCCCCGGCACGGCCCGCGGCCTCGTAGGCTGTCACCTGCGGGGGCACGGGGACAGCGAGGGACAGAGAGGGACAGAGGGACAGCAACGGACAGGGGACAGTGAGGGACACAAGGGAGAGGGACAGTGAAGGACAGAGGGACAGTGAGAGACACAGGTCAGAGGGACAGCTCCTGTCACCTGGATGTGTCCCCTGCCCCCTGGATGTGCTCTCTGCCCCCTGGACAAGTTCTCTTCGCCCTGGACGTGCCCCCTGGACACGTTCCCTGTCCCCTGGACAAGATCCCTGCCTCCTGGACGTGCCCCCTGCCCATGTCCCCAGCCCCCTGGACATGTCCCCAGCCCCCTGCCCATGTCCCCAGCCCCCGGGCACACCCGGAATGCCAGGCTGCCGTTGGAGAAGGCGCCGCCGGGGTCGGTGGCCGGGACCCCGCTGAGCTCGGCCGTCAGCGCCGTGTGGTTCAGGGTGTGGTTGAGGCTGTCCCAGGAGAACTCTGACAGGTCGTAGGTGGGGTAGAAGAGCTCTCCTCCAGGTTTGGCCTCGCTGAACTCGAACAGCTGCAGGGAAGGGAGGGGAGAGGGGTTGGGACCACTGGCAGGATGGGAGATCCGTGATCCACTTGAGGTAGAGCTGCCTCAGCCAACAGCTCAGACACTTCCCTGGATGGGAATGGGAATGGAGGGGATTTCCCTGGAGCTGGGAAGCTGCCCAGGGACCCTCTGCACCCCCAGAGCAGCCGCTTGCCAGCAGTACCTTGGTGAAGACCACGGCTGTGGAATAGACCACGCTGTCGGGAGGGTCGATCCAGATGGCTCCAGCAGGACTGGGTGACAGCAGCTGGGTCCAGTTGACCCTCAGGGCACTGCTGGGGCTCTGCGTGGCCACCAGGAGCACAGAAGGGGCCCCGATGCTGCTCCACACGTAGTGCAGGGTGTCCTCAGGCCCCACTGCCCGCACGTGCAGCAGGTTCACAGAGGAGCTGTTCCAGCCAGGGTTGTACTCCATGGACACCTGCGGGGCAGGGACAGGGCTGGGGGTGGCTCTGACCCCTGCAGGACAACCCCAGTGTGCCGGGAGGATGGGACATTGCAGCTGCCTCTGCTCCCGTGACTCTGCAGCCCTGGTGTTGCTCAACACCTCGGTCAGCATTTCACAGCTTTGAACTGCTTCCCTTCCTAAAGGCCCTCCCTTCCACAGCCCCCTCCCTTTCACAGCCCGTTCCCTTCCCATCCCATCCCACGGCCATGCTGGTCCCACTGCATTAGGACACAGGGCAGACGAGGGACAGACACGGGCTGCCCTGGGACATGTCCCTGCAGGACAGGGGGTGGCAGGGCAGGGTCACCCAGGACACAGCGAGGGCTGCTTCAGCTCCAGCCCCACGTGGGAGCCCCGTGTCCCCTCAAACCCCTCAAAGCTGGGCCCCAGCGGGACCGGGGGGTCCAGCCCAGCCCCTGCTGTGGGCAGCACCCCGCGAGAACACAAACTATCCCAAAAGTTTCTATCCCACAAACCATCCCAAGAGTTTCTATCCCACAAACTATCCCAAAAGTTTCTATCCCACAAACTATCCCAAAAGTTTCCCCTCAACATGAGCAAGAACTTCTTTACCTTGAGGGTGGCAGAGCCGCCCTGGGCGAGCACGGAGTGTCCCCCCCCACCCCCCTGGATGTCCCTGTGCCACCCGCTCTGGGTGAGCCCCGTGTCCCGGCTGGGCATCCCGAGATCCCCAGGAGGGGACACGGGGGGCTCAGCCACCGCCGCAACGCGGGACGAGCTCCGAGCTCCGCACCCGGCCCCGGTACCCCCGGTAACACCGGCAGCCCCGGTACCCCCAGCCCCGCTCACCTTCCGGCCCCGCTCGGCCCCGGCCGCCGCCAGCAGCGCCAGCAGCGCCAGCCCCGCAGCGGCGGCCATGGCGCGACCGGCCCCGGCCACGGCCCCGCCCCGGTACTGCCCCGGGACCGCCCCGGTACTGCCCCGGGACCGCCCCGGAACCGCCTCGGAACGGCCCGGGCACCGCCCCGGCACTGCCCCGGGACCGCCCCGGAACGACCCAGGGACCGCCCCGGGACCGCCCGGGCACCGCCCCGGAATGACTCCGGGACCGCCCAGGGACCGGCCCGGGCACCGCCCCGGTACCGCCCCGCGCGGTGCAGGAGCCCTCGGGAGCGGCGGTGTGTGCGGGATGCGGATGGATTCAGGAAACACTCGGGGTTTGCCGCTCGGCTTCTGCCCCGTGTGCGCTGAGCCCCTCCCGAGCCTGGGCGGCAGAGACCCCCCCATGGCCATCATCCCATCCAACAGAGATCCCCCGATGTCCATCATCCCATGGAGAGGAGACCCCCACTTCACTGTCAGGGCAGTGGAGACCCCCCTCCTTCATCATCCCTTCCAGCAGAGACCCCCATGGCCATCATCCCATCCAGCACAGACCACCCCATGTCCATCATCCCATGGAGACCCCCCCTCCTTCATCATCCCATCCAGCAGAGATCCTCATCTCCCTCCCCCAGGGCACCTGAGACTCCCCAAGTTCATCACCCCATGGAGACCCCCACTTCACCGTCAGGGCAGTGGAGACCCCCCTCCTTCATCATCCCTTCCAGCACAGACCCCCACGTCAATCCAGCAGGACAAGGCAGACCCCACTTCACCGCGTGGAGCTTCTGAACCTTTGGGGTCTCTGAAGCCTCAGCCGTGGCCTCTGGAGCACCCCACACTCCAGAGACCACTCACTGTCACTGCCCCATACTCTGGAGACCCTCAGAGACCCCCACCCTCAACAGAAACCCCCACTTCCATCCCCCAGGAGGGCAGTGGAGACCCCCCTCCTTCAGGAAACTCCATCACCCCATTCCCCAGGGCTCCAGAGACCCCCCAGACCACCCCAACATCCAGAAACCCCCCACCTTCACTGCTCCATACTTTGGAGACCCCCAAATCCCAGAGAGACCCCACCCCAGGACACCAAAGACCCCCACCCTGCCCATGTTTTTGTTGCCCCCTGAAGTGCAGCCCCCATCCTTGGGCTCCCCAAGGCTCCTGGTGTGGGCACAGACCCCTCAGAGCCCCCAGCCTGGGGGGTTTTGTCCCCCCACCATAAACAATCATCCAGAAATGATTAATTTATTTAGGGATAAACCTAAATAAACCTGAACCCCAACCCCTGGGAGCTCCTGGGGGAGGCCAACACCTCCTCCACCCTGATCCCTGCTGGATCTGGGGTGGCTCTGGGAAGCCACAAGCGTTAAAAATTCCTGGAGGATCAGGGGCACAAAACGTCCCCCCATGTCACAGCCCCAGTTTGGGGTGGGTGGTGAATGGGGGGAGGCAGAGGTGTCCAACCTGCTGGGTTTTATTGTCCATGGGGCAGGAGGAACACCCAGAGCTCCTGGGAACGGAGATTCCAGGGGAGGATTCCACCATTTTTGGTTGGTTTTAGGGACGGCAGGGGAACATTCCAAAGTTTTTCTTGGTTCTAGGGTTGTCAAACAAGCATTCCATTGGTTTTGTTGGGTTTAGGATTTCCAGAGGAACATTCCACCATCTTTGCCAATTCTAGGGTCACCACGGGATCAATCCACCACTTTTGTTGGCTCTAGGGTTTCCAGAGGAACATTTAATAATTTTTTTTAAACTCTAGGGTTGCCAGATAATTCCACCATTTTTGTTAGTTCTAGGATTTCCAGAGGAACATTTAATAATTTTTTTTAAACTCTAGGGTTGCCAGAGGATAATTCCACTATTTTTGTTAGTTCTAGGATTTCCAGAAGAGCATTCCACCATTTCTGTATGTTCTACGGTCACCACAGGACCATTCCACCATTTTTGTTGGCTCTAGGATTTCCAGAGGAACATTCCACCCTTTCTGTCAGTTCTAGGATTTCCAGTACACCATTCCACTTTTTTTGTTGGTTCTAGAGATACCAGAGGAGAGTTCCACAATTTTTTTTTCAGTTCTTGGGTTCCAGAGGAGCATTTCACTATTTCTGTGGGTTCTGGGGTCACCACAGGACCATTCCACCATTTTTGTTGGCTCTAGGATTTCCAGAGGAGAATTCCACCCTTTTTGTCAGTTCTAGGGTTGCCATGGGATTATTCCATTGTCTTTGTTGGTCCTAGGGTTGCCATGGGATCATCCCACTGGTTTTATTTGTTTCTAGGGTTGCCATGGTAGAATTCCACCCTTTTTGCCAGTTCTGGAGTTGCCAGAGGGGCATTCCACCCTTTTTATTGGTTCTAGGATTTCCAGGGGAAGCATTCCACCATTTCTGTCAGTTCTAGGGTTGCCATGGGAGTATTTAATATTTTTTTTTTAAATTCCAAGGTTGCCGTGGTAGAATTCCACCCTTTTTGCCAGTTCTAGAGTTGCCAGGGGAGCATTCAATTTTTTTTTTGGTTGGTTCTAGAGATACCAGAGGAGAATTTCACCTTTTTTTTTTTTCAGTTCTACAATTTCCAGAAGAGTGTTTTACCATTTTTGTTGGCTCTAGGGTTACCAGAGGAACATTCCACCATTTCTGTCAGTTCTAGGGTGGCCATGGGATCATTCCAGAATTTTGGTTGGCTTCACAGGGTGACGTTTGGGGATCTCAGAGACAAATTCTCAAATTCCCTCCAGATGGGGATTCATTCCTGGGAATCTGATGCTACCTGAGGTCTGGAGGGGTAAATATGAGATTCTATGCCAGCTCCCTCTTCAGTGTAGGGCATCCCAAACATCCTTTTTGTTGGGAATTTGGAATATTCTGGGGTAGAAAGCAAAATCTTCCTGATTCTGATTCTGAGTGTGGGATAATTAGCAGGGAACTGATTTTTAACTGCATTTGCACAAGTGGTCATTGCCAAAAACCCAGGAAGAACATCCTGCAGCAGTGACAGGACAGGTGTAACTCCATGTTTCTGTCCTAATTCCTCAATTATCCTCACCTTCCCCAGCAGGTTTGGCTGATTTTTTTCCTTTCCAAGTGAGAATTTCTCCTCTTGCAGGGAGGACAGGGATCCTCACACCTCCTCACCTCATGGGCAGCACAGCTGAGGGTGACCTGGTGAGATAAAAGGGGAGCTGAAGGCTTGGGAAGATTATGGAACCCATGGAAAATCTGGAAAAGCCAAAAAGGAGCTGCAAAAGAAGCCAAGGGAGACCAAAAAAGTGCAGCTGAGAGAGACTGGGAGCTCTGTGTCCTCCTCACACAGGTGAGGTGATGAACAGAGCTCGTCCCAGACAAGCAGGGACAACTCTGGTGCCTGAATTTGGGGGTCACGGGGGTCTCTGAACCCAGGGTGTCCCTGAACCTGAAGGTTGTGGCACTCTGGGGTTCCCAGACACAGGAGAACACACCTGGATCTGCTCCTGAGCTCTTCCACACTCATGGCTGGGGAGAAGGAGCTCCAACCCCTCCCCAAGGAACCACAGCTGAGCTGGAATCAGTTTTATTGCTGCCTCTGTCCCAAAATGCAAATGAAGATATTTCATTCTCCATTTGCTGATGGCAGGAGTGATTTTTTGCAGAATCTGCTCTTTCTCTCCCCATTCCTACCAAATTTACCTTTGGGTGTGTCCCACTCACTGCCCACATATTTTAAATTTTTCAGAATAATCTTCTGGCTTTTTCCCCCTGGAGGTGATGGAAATGGCAATGACAATTTTGGAAATTACAATTTTCCCAGGATGAACATGGGGGCAGAACTTCCAGCACCACCAGGGCCTGGTTTTCCCAAACAGGCTGAGCTTCAGCATTTGCACAGATACAACAAGGAGAAAAACAAACAAGCCAAGCCCAAAGCTGGAGATGGACTGGTTTTCCTCTGGAGACCAGAAATCCAGTCAAGGAGAGCATCCTGGGATTGGCAGGTGTGCAGAGAGCTTGGAGTCATGGAATGGTTCGGGTTGGGAGGGACCTTAAACATGTCCAGTGCCACCCCTGCCATGGCAGGGTCACCTTCCACCATCCCAGGGTGCTCCAAACCCTATCCAGCCTGGCTGTGGACACTTCCAGGGATGGTGCAGCCATGGAATCATCTGTGCCAGGGCCTCGTTGCCCTCACAAGGAACAATTTCTTCCCAATATCCCATCTAACCCTGCCCTCTGGCAGTTTAAAACCATTTCAGAGTACAAAGGTCCAGGCAGGGAGCACTGAGTTACCCAAATTTACCAAGGTGGACACTCAGATCAGAAACCTACATTTCTTTGGCCACACATGTGACAAAATGACCCCATTCATCACAGGAAATGCCACCTGAAGGTTCTGACCCGCTTCCCTCCAGCTGGGCCCTACTGGAAAGGGCAGAACATCCCTTAGGAAGAAGGAATCAAAAATGGGACAGTGCTGGGGGGACATGTGGGGTTAAAACACCTGCTTGGAGGAGAAACCAAGGGGAACAAGGGAAGGGAGAGACGATGGAGGAGAAATGCCTGGAGAAGGGAGCACAGGGATGTTACATCCATCAGCTGTGCCAGGAAAAGTGATTCCCTCCCCATGCAAACCCTCGGGGGTGTTATAAACCTAAGGGATCGCGACTTGGGAGGGAAATGGCACTAAAATAAAAGAGACACCTGCCTGGAGATCATCTCTGAGGGAAATGGACCTAAAATAAAAGAGACACCTGCCTGGAGATCATCTCTGCCGGGACTCGAACCCGGAACCTCTGGATTAGAAGTCCAGCGCGCTCGTCCATTGCGCCACAGAGACCTCACCGTGAGGGGAGCGTCGGCTCCAGAACTGAAAAATCCACAGCGCCCGCAGGGTCCGGCGCCCATCGACACCCCCCTGGCACAGCAGCACCTCCAGAGTCCCCTCCCTGCGCAGGGACAGGCAGGAATAATCCCAGGGATGATCCGTATCTGGCTCGGCAGCAGGGATGCAGCAAAAAGCTGGATGCAGGCTGGTATCCGCCTCTCTGGCAACCTTTCCGCAGCATCCCCGGCGCTCTGGGCAGAGCTAAATCCTGGAGCAGAGTTCCTCGCTGCATCCCAGCAGCATCACAGCATCCTCTCCTCGCTGCAGAAGGCAAGGGATAAAGATGAAAGAGGATTTAGCTCAGCGGTGAGGGGAGCTCTGCTTGTCGGCGTGGAAAAACGAGGTTTGAGCAGAGGAGTGAAAGGGAAAGCAGCTACCGTGGGTTTCCTTTCAGCAAGCTGTCAGTCAGGGGTTTAATGAAGAAACATTGGGGGAAAATTGAAGACAAATGTCAAAACAACAGGAAAGGTCCATTTACAGCCACTGACCTATTAACAATGGATCAGACTCTGGCACCGAGTCGCCGCTGGGAATTTGGAATCCCCGAAAGGAACGAATGTCAAGCTGGGAACAGCACATTTGGAACGCGTGAATGGAACGAATCTCAGGCTGTTGTTCTCTCCCAAACACACCCCCGATTCCTGTGCAAGGGGAGATGTTAAGTGCAATCCCAAAAGAAGAATTCCCTGAGACAGGGAGCTTTTGACTTGAGGTCAGTGTGAGCTGAAGCTCAGGCAGCTCTTCCTGTGGGAGAACAGCCCAGAGCAGGAATAAAGAGGAGATCCTCCCCCAGTGGAACCAGAACCTCAAAATTGAGGATAAAGCCCTCCAAACACCCGTGTTTAGATGGTGAAGACCACACCAAGTGTGTTCAAGCTCCTGCTGCATCCCTGCTTTCCTCAGTGCCTGTCCTTCCTGCCTCAGGCTGGGGCACCTCTGTGCTCATGGCTAAAATCCCATTCTGTGCCAAATCCCTGCCTCCCTCGAGGGCTGGAAAAGACCTGACTCTGCCCAAAGTGAGCAGAGAAGTTGTGTGGTGCTGAAGAGAAGAGGCACAGCACTGACAACCTCAGCACACCTAATGCAAACCCAAAGGATTTGGTGATCCTTTTACTCAAGGAAAGCTTTACGGTGTTCTTGACAGTAAAATTCACTTTGGAGTGGTGGGAAAGAAGGCAGGGGTTGAACTTCTAAAAGAAAAACCCTTCCTGCTGCAAAAGATAACCCAGTGAATTGATAATCCTTGAAATAAATTCCTCTGTGAACCAACTGTGATCACACTGGGACCTGGAGAAAACTCAAAAGCCTAGAAAACACCCATCTGCAGAGTGACCAAAGGCTGTGTTTAAAAATGTCACAGGAAAAAAGCTCTAAAGGATGAGAAAAATCTCCCACAGCCCTGGAAGACTGTGTGCTCCTCCTGGGGGATGAAGACACCAGCTTTCAATATGATTTTGGGAGGCTGCACCTCAAGAGTGCCTGCTTTGAAGTGAGCAGCAAGCAGAAAATCTGGAGCTGATGAATGAAACAGCAGAAACTCTCAGAAGAATGGCTGTGGCTCTCTGGGCAGCCACGTCCCTGGAATCAGAGGTTTGAAGGGATTCCTCCTGCCTGGAGCTCCCCTCAGCCCTAATTGCACCAAACTCAGGAAATGACAAGGAGTCTGAGCTGATGAAAATGCCACATTTCTGTCAGAGGAGCAGCAGCACTGCCAGCAAAGCCTCATCCTCCTCCTCATCTTCATCCCAACACGCAGCTCTGGAGGCCTGGGGGCACCTGCCAGGTGTTTCTGTACCTTCAGCCACCCTTCAGTCTTCCCTGAGCTCCCAAATGTTCCTCTGCTCCCTGGAGATTGACAAATTTGGGAAGCAGAGACTGGAGGGAGCAGCACAGAAATCCCTACAGAGGTGGGACTGCTTTGTGGTATCCAGAGAAAGGTTTTACACTAAATATAAATATATTATAAATATAATATATAATTATATTTATGATATTATATATATAATATGATATAAACTATAAATGCAAGCACCCAATTCCCCAATAAAACCCTCTCCAGGAGCCACCAAGCTGTGTGACTTGAGGCCAAAAATCCACTTACACCTGTGTGATGGTGCAGACTCTCCCAAAAATCCTTACAATAGGTATATTATTATTTTTTCCTAAATTTCTAATGAGCCAGGAGCAAGGATGCAGTGGCCCAGGGTGAACCCAGAGAATTTACCACCTCATGAACAGCTGGGAAAGGCCTTTGGGAAGACAAAACTCTGAGCAATTTGATGACTGATGGAGCTTTCAGATCCATATCACCTGAAGCTGCTCCAGGGCAGCATCACCAGTGTTGGGAAATCCAGAAATCCTTTGTACACTGAAAGAAACAGCAACAGAAAAACCCTACAGAAAGTCCCTACAGAAAGATATTTTTGCATCCCAGGCTGAAGCAAAAACCATCAGGGATAAAAGCAGTGGAGAGAGGTGCTGATGTTCCTGGAGATAATGTTGGATCTCAGGCACAAACTGGAAAATTCTAAACGGGCCTTGATTATAGAATTAAGGGATGGTTTGGGTGGGAAGGGATCCAGGTTGATGCCTTGGGTGGGAAGGGATCCAGGATCACCCTTTGAGTGGGAAGGATCCAGAATGATCCTTTGGGTGGGAAAAGATGCAGTATCATCCTTTGGTGGGAAGGGATCCAGTGCTGGGGAAGATGAGACAGGAAAGCCTTATAAATATGATTGTCTGGCAAAAGATTTTGAGAATATGGAACCTGTGAGCAAGATTGAAATGAAAGCAAGCTTTGAGATACCTTAGTTACTGAACAACTGGAGAACAATGGAATGGCTGGCTGAAGGTAATCTCCTTTTGATGGAACAATACACGCTGCTTGCAGACAGGTCCAAGGGTCAGAGCACACCCTACTAGCTTGGCAGAAAGGGTGCAAAGAGTCGTTTTTAGGGTTTAAAATGTAACACAGTATGGTAATGTAATGATTCTTAGAGGCTGTATGTAAATGCTGTAAGATTTGTATCTTGTATTAGATTGGTTAGTGAGAATTAGAATATTCAACACAGAAGATTTATTGTATTGTAACGGGAACCATTTGTTCATTCTCTCTTTACCACGCTCTTGCATTCATTCTCTTTGCTCTTCCTTGCTCTCTCATTCCCTCTCTCTCTTTGGGGCCTGCTCCGTGCTGCAGCTGGCAGCTCCAAGCAGGGCCCCTGCAATAAACCACAAATCCCACGACCTGGCTTCAGAGATCTCTCATTCCTGTCTGTCCCGACCGTTCTACACCCTGCCACTCCTACAATCCAGGGTGGGAAGGGATCCAGGATCATCCTTTGGGGTGGAAATGACCCAGGGCGATCCTCTGGGTGGGAAGGGATCCAGGATCACCCTTTGGGGTGGAAATGATCCAGGGTGATCCTCTGGGTGGGAAGGGATCCAGGATCACCCTTTGGGGTGGAAATGATCCAGGGTGATCCTCTGGGTGGGAAGGGATCCAGGATCACCCTTTGGGGTGGAAATGATCCAGGGTGATCCTCTGGGTGGGAAGGGATCCAGGATCACCCTTTGGGGTGGAAATGATCCAGGGTGATCCTCTGGGTGGGAAGGGATCCCCCCTGGCCACGGACACCTTCCATGACCCCACGTTGCTCCAAGCCCCGTCCAGCCCAGCCCTGGACACTTGCAGAGATGAGGCATCCCTGGAATAACCCCTGCCAAGCCCTCTCCGCCCTCACAAGGAGGAATTTCTTCCCAAAATCCCAAAACCTCCCCTCCTCCATTTTAAACCCGTGCCCTTTGTCCCACACCTTCTCCAAAGTCCCTCTCCAGCGCTCTCGGAGCCCCTTCAGGCGCTGGAAAACCCTCCCTTCCCACCGCCGCCATCTCCTCCCCTCAGCGTTTCACTTTTCCGAAGTTTTCTTTACTGAACTCCCCTCACGCGGGCGCTTTTCCCGCTCCCCTCACGGCCCGTCCCGCGCAGGCCGCGCCTCACCCTCAGGGCTGGCCCGGCGCCGCCGCTCGCTGCTCCGGGGCTGCTGCACGGGGCTCCGGCTGTTCCTCGGTGTTCCCGGGGCTGCTTCTCGGTGTTCCCGGGGCTTCACGGTGCTCCCGGGGCTGCTTCACGGCGTTCCCGGGACTGGCTCACGGTGCTCACGGTGCTTCCAGGGCTTGGTTCCCGGTGTCCCCGGGGCTCCTCGGTGTCCCCAGGGCTTCCCGGGGTTGTTTCCCGGTGCTTCTCGGTGTTCCCGGGGCTGTTACCCCGTGTTCCCCGGTGTTGTTTGCCGCTCTTTTGCGGGGTTGTTCCCCGGTGTTGTTTGCCGGTGTTTTGCCGGGTTGTTCCCCGCAGTTCCCGGTGCTCCCCGCTGTTGTTCCCGCAGCAGGAGCCCCAGGCCCGGCCGTGCCCGTCCCGCCCCGCTCCTTTGTGCCGTGCCCGGCCCTTTCCGCCGGGCCCCGCCGGGTTTCCATGGGGACGGCGCCGGCCCGGACAAAGGCCCGGGCAGCGGGGCCGGAGCGGGGCTGGACCGGGGCAGCGGGGCCGGAGCCAGCGGGGAACGCGGGCCCTGCCCCGGCCAGGAGCCGGGGAGACCCGCCGGGACCCGCTGCGGGATGCTGGGATCCACTGGGGGATGCTGGGATCCACTGGGATCCACTGTGGTATACTGGGATCCACCATGGGATACTGGGATCAATTGGGATCCACTGTGGGATACCGGGATCCACCGGGGGGATGCTGGGGTCTGTGAGGAGCTCTCGGGATCCACTGAGAACCACTGGAGGCACTCGGATCTGAGAGGAGCCGCGGGGATCTGCTGGAATCCACTGGGATCCGCTGGGAGATACTGGGATCTGCTGGGACATGAGAGGAGCCGCGGGGACCTGCTGGGATGGGCTGGGATCCACTGGGAGAAGCTGGGATCCACTGGGGGATACTGGGATCTGCTGGGATCTGAGAGGAGCTCTCAGGATCCACTGGGACCCACTGGAGGCACTGGGATCTGCCAGGAGCTGTTGGGATCCACTAAAGGATACTGGGATCCACTGGGAGAAACTGTGTTGCACCAGGAGATACTGGAATACACTGGGATCTGAGAGACGTATTGGGATCTGCTGGGACCCACTGGGGGGCACGGGGATCCACTGGGATGTGAGAGGAGCTCTTGGGATCTGCTGGAATCCACTGGGAGAGGCTGGGATCTGCTGGGGGATACTGGGATCCACTGGGAGATACTGGGATCCACTGAGGGATACTGGGATCTACTGGGAAAGAATAGGAGCTGTTAGATCTGCTGGGAGATACTGGGATCCACTGGGGGATACTGGGAATATAATGGGAATAAATGCTGTATAATAGATTATTATATTATATTATATTATATTATATTATATTATATTATATTATATTATATTATATTATATTATATTATATTATATTATATTATTATATATTATATATTATATATTATATATTATATATTATATATTATATATGGGAATATATTATATATTATATAGTATATATTCTATATTATATATTATATATAATATATGGGAATATATTATATATAAGGGAATATAAACCAGGCTGGGACAAAAATTGATGCATTTAATAATGAGATTTCTGAATTTCTCACCTGCTGACCTCAAAGCTTTGTGCCAAGCCAATATTTACTCCTGCTCTGCAAACTCAGGGAGTTTGGGGTGCTGTGGATGTGATCACCAAGCCTTGCTGACAGCTCCATTTATCACAGAGCAGATTTTGGAGTTTGGGCTGGGCAGAATTTCCCCCCCTCCTCATTGGTTGTGTTTTATTCCCGGTGAAAAATCTCCGTGGAAATTCCCAGCGACAGCAAAATTCCCTTTGCATTCCTGGTGCACACTCAGGCAGCCAAGCAAGGCTGTAAATAATTGAGAACCCATCATTTTCCCTTTGCAGTCCTCACCAGAACCAGCCTGCTTCGCCCTCAACAGCAAATATTTAGTGAGGTAATCAATCCAAGAGAAAAAAAATCTTAATTTGGATAAGAAAATTCAATGTTTTTCCCCCCAGATCTTCTGTCTGATTATCTCTGGCATCCATCCTGCTGTTCTCAGGGTAGGTGCTGTAGCAGGAGATAATTATGAGGATCACAATTAACTGCAGCTAATGCTTCTTATTAGCATTTTGCTGGGGCTTGTGGAGTTTTTCAGCTGAAACAGATAAACAAGCTCAAACATTCTCATAGGAAAGCTCAGACAAAAACAGAAACAAAGAGGCACGGAGGGAAAACCCAGAGCAGCTCGGGCTGGAAATCTCACAGCTCGCAGTTCACAGCTCCAAATTATCCAAATTTGAGGTTTGGTTTTGGGCATTTGGGGAGCTGCAGGGTGGAAGATGCCAGAAATAATTCCAAATTTGTGGACAAATTCCAGCTGAGGAACTCCTGTCCCTGTCCTCACCTGGCTCAGGTGTGCTCCAACAAGAACCAGGCAGTTCACAGCTCCAGATTTGGATTTTTTGCCCTCTATTTGGGGTTGGTTTTTTTGGGTATTTGGGCAGCTGCAGGGTGGAAAGATGCCAAAGTCACTTTCAATTTGGAATTTCCATAAATTCCAGCTCAGGAGCTCCTGTCCCTGTCCTCACCTGGCCCAGGTGTGCTCCCACAAGAACCAGGCAGTTCACAGCTCCAAATTTGGATATTTGGGGGGGGGGGTTGGTATTTGGGGAGCTGCAGGGTGGGAAGATGCCAGAAATTCTAAATTTGAGGATAAATTCCAGCTCAGGAACTCCTGTCCCTGTCCTCACCTGGCCCAGGTGTGCTCCCACAAGAACCAGGCGGTTCACAGCTCCAAATTTGGATATTTTGCTCCATATTTAGGGTTTTTTGTGGGTATTTGAGGAGCTGCAGGGTGGGAAGGTGCCAGAAGTCACTCCCAATTTGTGGACAAATTCCATCTCAGGAGCTCCTGTCCCTCCCTCACCCCTGGAGCTGCCAAAGGGAGGGGAAGCCCCTTGAATAGATGTTTGATGTGGCAGCCTGGAGCTGATAAACCATTGATTTTTTTTCCTCTTTTTTTGGCCTGCAGGAGATTGTCAGCAATAGCAAAGCAGGGCTGATAAGAGCCCAGGCTGCTGGAGGATCCTGGCAGCCCAGGGTGGGATGTCCAGACAAAAAACATCCTTCAATTTCTCTTTTCCAGACTGAGACATCCCAGATAAAGCCCTTATCTGCCTTCTCTGCAATCAATGAGATGCTCCAGCCTGGCTCAGCAGGGCAGCAACAGCTTTATCACAGCAGCCACACCTGGGGAATTTGTCTAAATTCCCAAAATCCCAGGCCCAGAGGTGCCTGGGTGTGTCCCTGGCACGGTGGCAGTGCCAGGCTCTGGCTGCAGGGAGCCTGAGGTGCCTCCATGGGGAATTCATCAAAAAAGGTAAAAACGCCCCAGGCTGCCCTAAAATATTTTCCTGTTGGGTTTCCAGCAGTGGAAACCCCTTTTACCTTTTCTCCCCCTTTTCCATTTTCTCCCCCTTTTTCCTTTTCTCCCACTTTTTCCTTTTCCCTTTTATCTCTCTTTTCCATTTTCTTCTCCTTTTCCTTTTTTCCTTTTCTCCCTTTTTCCTTTTCCCTTTTCTCCCCCTTTTCCATTTTCTCCCACTTTTTCCTTTTCTCCCCCTTTTTCCTTTTCTCCCCTTTTCCTTTTTCCTTTTCTATTTTCTCCCCCTTTTCCCTTTTCCATTTTCTCCCCCTTTTCCCTTTTTCTCCCCCTTTTCCCCATTTTCTCCCCCTTTTTCCTTTTCCCCTTTCTATTACTTTTCCATTTTCTCCACCTTTTTCCCATTTTCTCCCCCTTTGCTCATTTTCTCCCCATTTTTTCCTTTTCTCCCCCAATTCCAGCCCTTTCCCGGCCACCTTCGAGCAGGAGAGGGCAGCAAATCGCTCCTCTGGAAGGAAAGGAAAGCACGAGGTCTCCATTTGGGGATGTTTTTTGCTCTTTCCTGTGGAAATCTTCACTCAGAATCATTTTCTCTTCCTCCCAAGGCTTTGCTGCAACCAAAATATTTGGAACTGTTCCCACCGGCTCCTCCCAAAATCGGGATTTTTGGAGGATGTGATGCAGATGATGCTCAAGTTTTGAGTCCCAGACACCAATCCCCGAGCTGAAGTGGTTTTTGCAGCCTTGTGCTTGCATCTCCATCAGTAAATTTGGGATTGTCAGCTATTCCTTGGCACAGGGACTGCATCATTTGGACATTTCTTAGCCCTTTTTTATGCCATGAATCCACCTCCCAAACCATTTCCAGGGACCATCCCCAAGGGGCTCCTCCTGGGGACACCCTGGTCTGCAGGATCTGAGCCACCAGAGCTCAAACTCCACTCCTGAGAGGGCCCAGGGGTGTTTAAAAATCAGATGTGGGATGTTTAAAAATGAGACGTGGTGATATCTGGTAAATATTTGATATTTAGACATATCAGATGTGGTGATATCTGCTAAATATCTGGTATTTAAACAAATGTAGTGATCCCCCTGCATTTCTGCAGGATTCCCTGTCAGGATTGGGACAATTCCAGAGCCTCCTGAGGTGCAGGAGCTCAGCTGAGCCCTCATCACCAGTGATGGGAGAGTCATCCTCCCATATTAAACAACTGCAAAGTTGTCTCCAGTGAAATCATCAGGTTTTGGTGCTGTTAGACCCACTGGTGAGGAGTGGGAGTGGATCCCATACAGGGAAGTGCCCCTTGCTCTCCACCAGACCCTGATCCCTGAACTAAAAAAAAAACTATTTAAAAAATATTAAACTAGCAAAAAATTTTAAAATTTATTTATTTATCATCAATAAAAATTGTAAAAAGAAATTTAAAAAATAATTTTAATTCCTACCACTTTTTTATTTTAATCACTATTAATAAATTTTTCTTTATACCCTTTTAAAATTTTAAACCAACTTGACCTTTCTCCTAATCCTATCTTACAACAACAACAAAAAATACACTAATAATTAACCAACACCAAGTTTGGATGCTGAAATTCACAGAATCAAAGAATCCCAGAATGGGTTGGGCTGGAAGGGACCTTAATGATCATCCAGTGCCACCCCTCTTACTGCACATTTCCCCGAGGCAGCTTGAAAAACTAAAAAGAGAAAATAGAAAAACCCCGAAAGTTCAACTGAAAGTACTACAGAACCTTGCAGGGTGGGAGCAGCTGAAAATAGAGCTGCCTGCACACACCCACCCCCTGGCTCGTGCTTCCAGAGCCATCTCCAGCTCCTGGGTTTGTATTTATAGCCCAGCAAGCCGGGAGCTGGGGGATTGTGCTCAGCACGAGCAGGGAGAGGCATGAACCCGGCAGAGAGCTCGTTTGTCCCTGGGATTCCTCCTGGGAGTGCAGCCCTGAGCAGCAGCAGGTCTCTCCGTCCATGCCACTGAACAGGATCCTGCTCCTTTGGGAGCCCAACCCAAATGGATGAACCCAAAATGAGCAGGATGACCCAACACAAAGGGACCAACCCCAAACGACCAACCCTAAAATGACCAGAATCCTGCTCCTTTTGGAGCCCAACCCAAATGGATGAACCCAAAATGAGCAGGATGAGCCCAATCCAAAATGACCAACCCAAATGGACCGGGATCCTGCTCCTTTGGGAGCCCAATCCAAAATGACCAACCCAAAATGACCAGGATGAGCCCAACCCAAATGGATGAACCTAAAATGACCAGAATCCTGCTCCTTTTGGAGCCCAACCCAAAATGACCAAGATGAGCCCAACACAAATGGACGAACCCAAAATGAGCAGGATCCTGGTCCTTTGGGAGCCCAACCCGAATGGATCAACTCCAAAATGAGCAGGATGAGCCCAACCCAAAATGAGCAACCTAAAATGACCAGGATGAGCCCAACCCAAATGGATGAACCCAAAATAAGCAGGATCCTGCTCCTTTGGGAGCTCAACCCAAATGAACCAACCCCAAAACGACCAGGATGAGCCCAATCCAAAATGAGCAACCCAAAATGAGCAGGATTCTGCTCCTTTGAGAGCCGAACCCAGACAGACCAACCCAAAATGAGCAGGATCATTCTCCTTTGGGAGGCCAACCCAAATGGACCAACCCCAAAATGACCAGGATCTTGCTCCTTTGGGGGACCACCCCAAAGTGACCAACAAAAAATGGATCAGGATCCTGCTTCTTTGGGAGCCCACCCCAAATGGACCAACCCAAAATGAGCAGGATGAGCCCAACCCAAAATGACCAACCCAAAATGAGCAGGATCCTGGTCCTCTGGGAGCCCACCCCAAATGGACCAACCCCAAATGGACCAGGATGAGCCCAACCCAAAATGAGCAACCTAAAATAACCAGGATGAGCCCAACCCAAAACTACCAACCCAGATGGACCAACCCCAAAATGAGTAGGATCTTGCTCCTTTCAGGGCCTAATCCAAAATGGCCAACCCAAAACGGCCAGAATGAGCCCAACTCAAATGGATGAACCCAAAATGACCAGGATCCTGCTCCTTTGGGAGCCCAACCCAAATGAACCAACCCCAAAATGGCCAGCATGAGCCCAACCCAAAAAGACAGCAACCCAAAATGACCAGGATTCTGCTCCTTTGAGAGCCCAACCCAGATACACCAACCAAAAATGAGCAGGCTCCTTCTCCTTTGGGAGGCCAACCCAAATGGACCAACCCTAAATGACCAGGATGAGCCCAACTCAAATGGATGAACCCAAAATAAGCAGGATCCTGGTCCTTTGGGAGCCCAACCCGAATGGATCAACTCCAAAATGAGCAGGATGAGCCCAACCCAAAATGACCAGGATAGGATCCTGCTCCTTTGAGACCCCAACCCCAAAATGACCAAGATGAACCCAACCCAAAATGACCAACCCAAAATGAGCAGGATCCTGCTCCTTTTGGATGCCCAAACCCATTTCCCTTCACAGGACTGGGCTGAAACCACCAGAAGTGTTTTGTCCTGCTCATTGGGGAGTGGAAAAGACATTTGGGACCCCCCCAGCCCTGAGGGACTGCCCACAAATCCAGGGAAAAGCCAGCTGGAGGCACTCAGGTGGTTGGAAACCTTCCCCAGGCCAGGGCTCCTCTGGTTCAGGCTGGAGCCAAGCTGAGGCGCGCAGCTGATCCCTGGATGCAGATCTGGCCCGTCCTGCCAGCTCTGAGAGGGCAGATTTGCAGATCTGCAGAGCAAAGCGGAGCTCAGAGCCCAGCCCAGGCTTAGCAGTGCCCGGGGGCTCCAAGGTAAGCGCCAGCTCTGGCAGTGTCACTGCTGTTGTCACTTTATCAGCCTGCTGCAATCTGCTTTTCTGCTATATTTGCCTGTTTATAATTAGCCCGCTGGGTTTGCTGTTCTCTCGGTTTTCTTATCTGGTTCCTGACAGTTTTCGAGATGGCTCCATCTTCAATCTCTCCTGTGCTTTAAGAAAAGAAACTCTTCCCCAGCTCCCTTTGAAGCTCAGCGCTCCGGGGAGAGTGCCAGGAGACAGGCTCCCAGAGAAAGGGACAATTAGGTGGCAGCAAACATTTAATTATCAAATGGATTGGTGCTTCTCACACTGCCTGCAGTTAAGCAGGTGCCTCACACGCAGGATCCTTCAAATATCAGATGTGAGGAGCCTTTGAGAGCTCACCCAAAAGAGCTGATGAGAACATTGAGGCTGTGAATGAGGCAGGAGCTTTCAGCACGAGGCTGGGAGAGGCTTCACACCTGCAGGCAGCAGCTTCCAGGTCACTGCACACCTGGCCCGGGGCAGAGGGGACCTGCTGCTGCCTGGAAAAGCCTCCATGGATGCCAGGATCCTGCTGCTTTGGGAGCCTAACACAAAAATGACCAACCCAAATGGACCAACCCCAAATGGACCAAGCCAAAATGACCAGGATGAGCCCAACCCAAAATGATCAACTCCAAAATGGCCAGGATCCTGCTCCTTTGGGAGCCCAACCCAAAATGACCAAGCCCAATTTAGCAGGATGCTGCTCCTTTTGGGAGCCCAACCCAGATGGACCAACCACAAATGGACCAGGATCCTGCTCCTTTGGGGGACCAACCCAAATGGACCAACCCCAAAATGGCAATGATGCTGCTCCTTTAGGAGCCCAACCCAAATGGATCAAGCCAAAATGACCAGGGGATGAACCCAAAATGGCCAGAATCCTGCTCCTTTGGGGGACGAACCCAAATGGACCAACCCCAAATGGACCAGGATCCTGCTCCTTTGGGAGCCCAACCCAAAATGACCAAGTCAAAATTAACAGGATGCTGCTACTTTTGGGACCCCAACCCAGATGGACCAACCCCAAATGGACCAGGATCCTGCTCCTTTGGGAGCCCAACCCAAATGGACCAAGCCAAAATGATGAGGATAAGCCCAACCCAAACAGATCAAGCCAAAATGACCAGGATCCTTCTGCTTTGGGAGCCCAACCCAAATGATGAACCCAAAATGACCAGGGGACGAACCCAAAAATGACCAGGATCTTGATATTTTAGGAGCCTAACCCAAAATGACTGAGCCAAAATTAGCAGGATGAGCCCAGCCCAAATGGACCAACCCAAAATGACCAGGATCCTGCTCCTTTGGGAGCCCAACCCAAACAATGAACCCAAAATGACCAGGATCCTGCTCTTTTTGGGGACCAACTCAAATGAACCAATCCCAAATGGACCAACCCAAAATGACCAGGATCCTGCTCCTTTTGGATGCCCAAACCCATCTCCCTTCGCGGGAATGGGCTGAAACCACCAGAGGTGTATTGTCCTGCTCATTTGGGAGTGGAAACGACATTTGGGACCCCTGAGTCTGTGGTGTGTAAGGTGGATCAAAGCTGGGGGAGAAGGTCTGAGCCATTCCCTGCCATCCATTGGGAGGTCGGGGATATTTCCCTGGATGCTGAGGGGAGAAATCCCAGCTCCAGGATAGAGAGGAGGATAAGACAGATCCTTCCCGTGAGTTTTGGAGACAAGCCTGCCAGAGCTCCCAGGAAAGCTGTGAACAAAACCTGAATTTTCCCAGGAAAACAGCAGCACAATCCAGGTGCTAAGCAGGAAACAGAGGCACAAAACTCCCTGCAGCTCTGTTTCGTCCCAGGATAGTTTCAGAGGTCTTTTTCTGTGGAGTTTTTGCTTCTTTTTTATCAAGGATTAAGTGTGTGAGATGGTATTTCTCATTTGGACTCAGATGTTTTGATGTTTTGTTGCTCTTATTTATGCTACAGACTTACAAACTGTGACTTCTACATCACTCTAACAAACTAAAAATGGAGCAGTATTTCTCTCTCTACAAGGCCTTTTAAGGATAAACTGTTTAATTAAGAAATGACACCTAAATTATTTTTACTTTTGACCCAATTACTAACTACCTGTGGCCTGTAATGCCAGACTTTTTAATCTAATTACATAATACCTCCTAAACCCATGGAGGAGGAGAAGGAGGAGAAGGAGAAAAGAAGAAGAAGAAGAAGAAGGAGAAGGAGAAGAAGGAGAAGAAAAAGGACCAGCCTCCACCCCAAAACCTCCATCTTGCTTTATATATATATATTACTAGATTCTAAAACCCCAAACTCTAAGTTTTCCACCCTTCTAATCAAACTCCACACCCATAATCCCAGTTCTATCACTCAGTTTTGGAAGATTTCTCAGGTCAAAAGCAGTGTTCTCTTGGGGGTCAGTGCCTGTCAGCACAGAAAAATCCAAAATTCTCAGTAATCACAGTTCCAACACTTTTCAACCTAAAAAATTTAAAATTCCATGTTTCTGTCTCAGACATGCCAGCACCAGGAAGAGCTGCCACAGCACCCCCTTGTCCCTGTTCCTGTCCAGGTAACAACCCCTGAGCCTGCAATTCCAGCGGGAATCATCCTGGGACCTTCATCAAGCACCAGGCAAGAATATTTGCCAGCAAAAAAAGCTTTTCCCACCCTCTCCCGTCAATTCCACCTTCACCTCTGCCACTCCAGACTCCCCAGCCCTGACCATCTGTACCAGGGCCAGGCCAGCTCTGGGAAATGGGAAATTAAAAAAAAAGATTTATTAAAGCAGGCTGTTAGAGCCACTTCCTAATGCAATTTCCCAAACATTTCGTGCTTCAGCTGGGAATTTCTGTTCTTGCATCTTGCAGGGAACAGCACATCCCCAAGACAGAGGGACAGACAGACAGACAGACAAATCCATGCTGGCTTCCTGAGTCTCATCCTTCAGGAACTCTTTGTCCCTTCCAGTCCCAGGGAGGGGATGGATTTCTGCTGCTCCAGCCCAATCCTGTGCTCTCCAAAGCTGTCCCCGTGCCTGGAATGCCAGCTCTGCTGACCTGTCCTCCTTCTGCATCATTCCAGACCCAAATCCTGTCCTGAGCGTGGTGTGTCCCCTCCCTGGGGCCATCCTGCTCCTCTGCTCCCAACCCCAGATCTCCTGAGCTTTGCAGGGCAGCAGGTTGAACCCTGTCCAGATCTGGTGGCATTTGGAGGCACAGAGAGGTTTTGGGCTCAGAGAGGTTTTTTTTGTGTGGTTTTTTTTTTTTTGGTTGGTTTTTTGTTTTTATTTTCTTTTTTTTTTTTTTTTTTTTTTTTTGGCCATTAAGTGTCAGCTTGGGCTTTACAAATCCCACAAAACTCCTGCTTCCCTCCTGATGGAGCAGCAGCGCCACGAAAATGGGGAAGGGTCTGCAAGGGGAAGGTCAGGGGTGGCTGAGGGCACTTGGTTTGGTCAGCTGGAGAAGACACTGAGGGGACACTCAGCTTCTCCTGAGGGTCAGCTCTGCTCTGTGGACCCAGGGAGCAGCTGGAGCTGTGCCAAGGCGGGGGTTAGGTTGGATTTTGAGAAAGGTTTTTCACCCAGAGGGTGCTGGGCACTGCCCAGGGAATGAGCATGGCTCCAAAGCTGCCAGAGCTCCAGGAGAGCTTGGACTTCACTCCCAGCCCAGAGTTTGGGGTGGTTGGGGTGTCTGTGCAGGGCCTGGGGTTGGATTTGATGATCCTCGTGGGTCCCTCCTGTCACCCTGTTTTTCTGAGTTCTTCTAAGCCTTCTGATGTTTACATTCTTGTAACAAACTTTCTCACGGACTTTATGTAAATAATTAATTGTTTTGCATTCTTTTCTGAAGGAGGAGAAATGTGATGGA
Organism: Passer montanus; assembly: GCF_014805655.1. Lineage (NCBI taxonomy): Eukaryota > Metazoa > Chordata > Aves > Passeriformes > Passeridae > Passer > Passer montanus. The sequence continues at coordinate 29,956 of NW_024367484.1, forward strand.
CTGTTGGTTTGTCCAGTGTCATTGGAGAGGTGGCACTGTCACCCTCCAATCTCTGTCACTTTTGGAAATCTGTAAATGTTGGAGTCAGAATTAAACTTCCCTCTGTTTTACCTTGGAGAATCCAGTGTCCACATCTTTCTATTTTGTGTCCTAGAGTGACACCCTCCAGCTCAGAAAATTCCGTGATTTCAATGCTTGGTCTCCCCTTCAAATTCCCAAACCTTCCCAGACAGATCTTGTCCACCATCTCCTAGGAGAGAACGCAAAGCCCTGTATTCCAGGTGATCTTAAATCTGATTTTTCAGCCCAAATCCAACTTGTCTGAGGCTCAAAGGCCAAAAAGGGCTCCTGCTGCTGTGGTTCCTCCCCCGTTTGCTTCCTGCTGGTTCAGCCACACGCAGCTCCCAGAGAGCCAAATCCCTTGGAGACGCAGCACGGGAGCCTTGCTCATGGCTGCAGAGAGAGTGCAGCTGAAGCAAGGCATTAATTCCACTTACAGGATGAAATTGGCAGCAGAGCAACTGAATTTTCCGTCCAGCTCTAAAGTGCTCTCAAAGTGATCTAATTTATCACTGCGGCAGCAGCAGCAGCCACTCAAAGGCTGTCCCAGCTCCCTGCCTCGGCCGTGGCGGGAGGAGATGACTTCAGCAGCAGATGGATCCAAATTCTTCGTCTGGCTCCAGCTCTGGGTCCTCAGCAGACCTCGGCTCTGGCAGACTCCTGCCTGGGTTTTGTGCTTCAAAGCTCCCCAGGATGAGAAGCGGCCTTGGGTTGGACATCAGGAGGAATTTCCACGTGGGAAGGGTGGTCAGGCCTTGGAAGGGGCTGCCCAGGGGGGTTTGGGGTCCCCAAGCTCCCCAAAGCCCCTGGAGGTGTCCAGGGAAGGGGTGGAGGTGGCACTCAGTGCTCTGGGCTGGTGGCAATTAATTACTGCAGACCAGGATAATTAGGAGCCTCTGGCCACGGCAGAGCTGTTCCAGGGGATGCTCTGGGTTCCTGGTGCTCCTGGGGAGGAGCCACAGCATGGAGCTGAAGGGAGGAGCTCCTGAACCCCCTGTGGCAGATCAACCTCGTGACAATGTCCAGGAGAACACAGCATCCAGGAGAACACAGCATCCAGGGAACCTTGTCACAGCATCCAGGAGAACACAGCATCCAGGGAACCTTGTCACAGCATCCAGGAGAACACAGCATCCAGGAAACCTTGTCACAGCATCCAGGAAACCTTGTCACAACATCCAGGAGATCACAACATCCAGGAGAACACAGCATCCAGAAGACCTCAACATCCAGGAGACCTTGTTACAACGCTCAGGAGATCACAATGTCCAGGAGACCTCATTACAACATCCAGGAGACCTCAGCATCCAGGAGACCTCATCACAGTGTCCAGGAGATCACAACATCCAGGAGACTCATCACAACTCCAGGAGACCTCTCCACAACATCCAGAAGGCCTCAATGTCCAGGAGACCTTGTTACAACATCCAGGAGATCTCAAAATCCAGGAGACCTTGTCACATCATCCAGAAGATCTCAGTGTCCAGGAGACCTCATCACAATGTCCAGAAGACCTTGTCACATCTTCACTCTAGAGTGAAGAGAGAGGTAAAAGCAGAAACACAGGTGATAAAAGTTTCTAATGCAATTTGGGGAGAGGAAGGAGAAGGAGAAGGAGAAGGAGAAGGAGAAGGAGAAGGAGAAGGAGAAGGAGAAGGAGAAGGACCAGCCTCTGCCCCAAAACCTCCATTTTGCTTTATACTTATTACTAGATTCCAAAACCCCAAACCCTAAGTTTTGCACAATCCTCCCTCCAGGAAATATCTTCTGTTAATGAGCCATTAATTATTAATTATCTTCTGTTAATGGGCCATAGATTCCAAAACTCCAAACCCTAAGTTTTCCACAATCCTCCCTCCAGGAAATATCTTCTGTTAATGAGCCATTAATTATTAATTATCTTCTGTTAATGGGCCATTGAGTGTCCCTGCAGGGCTGATAAAATTCCATCATACATTGGGAGATGCTCGGCCCAGGGGGAGGAGCCAAGCATTCCTACCTGGATACAATCTGCAGTTTAGGGCACCCCAGCAGCCTTTTCCCACTGCTTTCCCAGAGGAAAACCAGGCCAATCTCCAGCACCCCTGGAGCTTCAGAAAAAAACAGTTTTTTCAGAGGAAAACTCCACCCTTCTACAAGATCACTGCTTCAATAAAACCACATTTGTTAAAAAAAACAAAAAACAACCAAACAAAACAACAACAAAAAAGAAACTTCAAAAAATCTGCAGTCACCATTTAATCAAACTGCTGACACCACCCTGACCCACAGGGTGTCAGGTCCTGTTCTGGCTCTGTCAGAGTTGTTTTGTACTATTGCATTTTTTTTTTTAAATTTTATTCCCTAATAAAGAACTGTTGTTCCTATTCCTATATATTTTCCTGAGAGCTCCTTAATTTCAAAATGATAACAGTTCAGAGGGAGGGGGTTTACATTTTCCATTTCTGCCTTCCTGAGAAGACACCTGCCTTTTCAAATCCAGCCAAGAGAGCTCAGGCCTTTGCGGAAATTCATCAAATCTCACTTTTTGGCACTCCAGGGTGGCTGTTGAAGGACAGTGGCTCCATCATGGCTGATGAGCCGTGCAGCGTTCAGCCTCTGTGGATTTTCCCACGAGCTGCTGGATTTATTGGGCACCTCTGCTGCCCTGAACCTCCTCCAGTGGCCCCATCCATCCAGGAGAAATGAGGCAGCTGCAGCCTGCCCTGGCTCCACAGGATTCACGGAATTCCCACAGCAGGGAAGAGAGAGGGGTCTGTCTTCCTCCTGGAAAAATCAAATTGCCAAAGCCTGGCACGGAGTCTGTGCCGAGATTTCCACACTGAGCACCCAGGGCTGGTGGGGCAGGCCTGGCTGAGCTCCTCAGGTGTGCTCGCCTGGGTCAGAGGGACAAGCACAGAGTGCCTGGGTGGGAGGGGACCTTAAATCCCATCCCCTGCCATGGCAGGACACCTTCCACTGTCCCAGGCTGCTCCAAACCCCGTCCAGCCTGGCCTTGGGCACTGCCAGGGATCCAGGGGCAGCCACAGCTGCTCGGGGCACCTGTGCCAGGGCCTCACACCCTCACAGGCAGGAGTTTTTTCTCAATAACTCATCTAAATCTCCCCTCCTTCAGCTCAAAGCCATTTTCCTGTATCCCATCACTCCAGGCCCTTGTCCAAAGTCCCTCCCCAGCTCTCCTGGAGCCCCTCTTGGTGTTTGGAAAAAGTCCCTTCCAACCCCTGGCCCCTTCTAATCCCAGTATTGCCTAATCTCAGCCCACCTTCTAATCTCAATATTTCAGGTTTTCCCTTTTTTCCCTCCTCCATCTCAGGATTTTTTGCTCACCCAGCCTGGCCTTGGACACTTCCAGAAGAAATGCTGAGCCCCTTCTTGGTCTGGTTCATATTTCCAGGGTGGTCACAGCTTTACTCCTGGGATTTCTTGTGAGCAGCTCCTCAAACCCAAACCCCAAACCCCAAACCCAAAACTCAAAACCCAAAACTCCACATTTCAAAGGTCATGAGGGAAGAAAAGCAGGATGGATCTGCTGAAGCCTAATTACTTAATTACAAATTGGCTCATCTGAGCCCCAGGATGAACCTGGGGACGATGTTCTGTGTGAGGCCAGGATGGAGCATTCACACTTCATTTTCCCCCCTAAATTTCTCATTTTAAGCCCCACCAATTTTCATCCCTGTCCTGGGACTGGCTCCACAATCCAGGCCTGGAGAAGCTTCCCAAATCTCTCTTAAATTAGACATTTATCATGGCTCATCTGCAGCAGTTATTCTAGAGACAGCCCTGGGAAGGATTTAATTGAGTGTTTAGAGATGCTTCAAATGCAGCCAGCAGGCACCCAAAGCTCCTGAGCTGTCAGGGGATGAAAATAGGTACAGGTTGTGTCACCCTAAAGTGGCCTTTGAAAGATCTTCAGTGAATCCTGAATGATCTCCATTGCCAAATGGAATTTAAAGATGCAGAAAAGATAGCAGAGGCGTGGTTTCCTGCAGGATGAGTTGGCCTGATAGATCCCCCTCCTTGTGAAGTGTTTGGATCAGGGTTTTGGCTGGAAATTGAAAAGCTCCTCCCAAACCCCAACCTGGTGCCTGTAAAACCCCCCAAAATCCAGGAAGGGCTCATCCCAAACCCAACTTGGTGCCTTTAAAACCCCTCAAATTTTCCTAAACCCAGCTTGGTGCTTTTAAAACCTCCAAACACAACTTGGTCCCTTTAACACCCCCCAAACCCAACTTGGTGCCTTTAAAACCCCCAAATCCAGGCAGGGCTTGTCCCAAACCCAACTTGGTTCTTTTAAAACCCCAAAATCAGGCACAGCTCCTCCCAAACCCCCAAATCCAAGCAGGGCTCCTCCCAAACCCAATTTGGTGCCTTTAAAACCCCCAAATCCAACTTGGTGCCTTTAGAACCCCCAAATCCAACTTGGTGCTTCTAAAACTCCCAAATCCAGGCAGGGCTCCCCTCAAAACAAATTTGGTGCCTTTAAAACCCCAAATCCAGGCTCAGCTCCTCCTAAACCCCCAAATCCAGACGCAGCTCTTCCCAAACCCAACTTGGTGCCTTTAGAACCCCCCAAACCCAACCTGGTGCCTGTAAAACCCCCAAAATCCAGGCAGGGCTCCTCCCAAACCTAATTTGGTGCCTTTAAAACCCCTCAAATCTCCCCAAATCCAACTTGGTGCCTATAAAACCCCCAAATCCAGGCAGGGCTCCTCCCAAACCCAACTTGGTGCCTTTAAAAGCCAGGGCTGGGAGCTGAGGAATGTGGAAAGGTTTTGGAGGAGAGACAGGAGATGCCAGCCCTTCGGAGGAGCCGGTTGCCATGGAAACGGGCTCGTTTAACCCAATCAGGGTCAGGCAACCCTTTGTGTCGGAGCTAATTTAATTAAAGACGTGCAGGATGAGCGAAATAAATTGGCCCAGAGCTCACCTCGGGGTGGTGCCCCCAGGCTGGGCAGGATCCTTGGTGCCAGGTTTACGGGAAAATTTTGGGATGGGGCCATCCCAAACCCCACAGGCAGCTCCTGGAGAAGAAAAAATGGGTGAGGAAGGTCCAGGGAAAAAAAAAAAAAGGAGAGCAGAGAGGAGGGGGAGATGCCCCAGTGCCTCTCATCCCTCAGGATCTCCTGGGGTGTGGGAGCTTCCAGGCTGGATGGGTTCCTTGCCTGGCTTTATCTCCCCCCTGAATTTTGAAATGTGGATAAAGCAAAGCTGGCAAGGTAATTATTCCTCTCTGTCAAACATTGCTCTGGGTTTGCTGGCTGCAGACAGCCCGAGAGTGATGAATCCTTTCGTGTTTGCAGCAGCCTTGGATTGGCTCCAGGAAAAGGTGCAAACAGGCAGGGGGGTTTGGCATCAACCTGCCCCAAATCCGCTCCCAAATCCAGGTGTGGAACCCCCATTTTTGGGTTATTTCTGCCATTCCCTCCCTGGATTTTCCTCTCCCAAATCCAGGTGTGGAATCCCCATTTTTGGGTTACTTCTGCCATTCCCTCCCTGGATTTTTTGTCTCCCAAATCCAGATGTGGAGCCTCCATTTTTGGGTTATTTCTGCCATTCCGTGGATTTTCCTCTCCCAAATCCAGGTGTGGAACCCCCATTCCAGGGGTTATTCCTTGATCATCCTCTTCCAAATCCAGATGTGTAATCCCCAGTTTTGGGCTATTTCTGCCGTCCCCTTGATCATCCTCTTAAAAATCCAGGTGTGGAGCCCCCATTTTTGGGTTATTTCTGCCATTCCCTTCCCTGTATCATTCTGTCCCAAATCCAGGTGTGGAATTCCCATTTTTGGGCTATTTCTCATCCACATGTTTTTATGCAGTAAAATCCCCTTTTTACCCCATTCCTCAAGCACAGGATCTGCTCTGTTACCCCTTTCTGTGGTTTTTTGCCCTTCTTTTTATTCTTTTTCCCCCCTTTTTTCCCTATTTAAACAACAGATAAATCTCTTTTCCTTTCCTGTGTCTCATCCAAATTCATTCACTGGCCCTCTGCCTCTCTCCTGAATGACTCCATGGGAGTCCTTGAGTCTCAGCATTATTATATTTTATTTATACAGCACAATAAACCTACGTGGCACTTCCCAAACACACATCAACCAGCAAGGTCCATTTTCTGATGAGTGCACAATTTGATTCAGAAAAACACTTTTTATAAAATGCAACAGCCCCCTGGCAGGGAGAGGCTGAACTGGGCTGGTGGGAAGGATCTTCCTCAGCCCCGAAAATTGAACCAAGCAGAAGAAATCCCCACCTGGAGAGGAGAATTTCACTTGGAAATGAAATTCCTGGAGCTGCTCACGTTCCAGGTCTGGGGAGCTGCAGGTGAATTCTGGGTTTGGGGAATTTTATCCTCTGGGTTTGGGGAATTTTTGTCTTCTGGGATAAAAATTTGGGGAGCTGCAGGTGAATTCTGGGTTTGGGGAGCTGCAGGTGAATTCTAGATTTGGGGAATTTTAATCCTCTGGGTTTGGGGAATTTTTACCCTTCAGGATAAAAATTCGGGGAGCTGCAGGTGAATTCTGGCTTTGGGGAATTTTTATCCTTTGGGCTTGGGAAATTTTTATTTTCTGGGTTTGGGGAATCTTTATCTTCATTGTTTGGGGAATTTTTATCCCCTGGGTTTGGTGAATTTTATCCTCTGGGATAAAAATTTGGGGAGCTGCAGGTGAATTCTAGGTTGGGGAATTTTTATCGTCTGGGTTTGGTGAATTTTATCCTCTGGATTTGGGGAATTTTGTCCTCTGGGACAAAAATTTGGGGAGCTGCAGGTGAATTCTAGGTTGGGGAATTTTTATCCTTTGGGCATGAGAAATTTTTATTTTCTGGGTTTGGGGAATATTTATCTTCATTGTTTGGGGAATTTTTATCCCCTGAGTTTGGGAAATCTTTATCCTCTGGGTTTTGTGAGTATTATCCTCTGAGATAAAAATTTGGGGAGCTGCAGGTGAATTCTAGATTTGGGGAGTGTTTATCCTCCGGGTTTGGGGAATTTTATCCCCTGGGTTTGGGGAATTTTCATCCTCTGGGTTTGGGGAATTCTATCCTCTGGGAGAAAGGATTTGAGAAGGAGAAGAAGGGATTGTGCAGCACCATTTGTGGCCAGAGGAGTGAGAGAAGAGGCTGCAGGCACCGAGGGCAGGGAGGAGGGAGAGTGTGAGGAACAGAATCGAGTATTATCCTCTGAGATAAAAATTTGGGGAGCTGCAGGTGAATTCTAGATTTGGGGAGTGTTTATCCTCCGGGTTTGGGGAATTTTATCCCCTGGGTTTGGGGAATCTTTATCCCCTGGGTTTGGGGAATTTTTATCCTCTGGGTTTGGGGAATTTTCATCCTCTGGGTTTGGGGAATTCTATCCTCTGGGAGAAAGGATTTGAGAAGGAGAAGAAGGGATTGTGCAGCACCATTTGTGGCCAGAGGAGTGAGAGAAGAGGCTGCAGGCACCGAGGGCAGGGAGGAGGGAGAGAGTGAGGAACAGAATCAGGAACAAAGTCAAGCTGGGAAGGAGGCAGAGGTGGGGGGAAAATGTTTTTAACACTTGGGTTTACTTCTCATTACCTGCCTCTGCTCTCACTGGTAATAAATTCAATTAACTCAATTAATTTCCCAACTCGAGCCGGTTTTGCCCGTGGTGGCAGTTGCTGAGTGAGCTCTCCCTGCCTTGGTCTGAGCTCAGGAGCTTTTTTGTGTTTCCTTTCCTCTGTCCAGGAGAGGGGGAGGGTGTTGGAGCAGCTTTGGGGGGCAGCTACACCCTCACAAGGGAACCCTTTTGGAAAGACTCCAAGAACATCTCTTGATAAAGGGATGGATCCCTCAGGGGGGGATGTGACTCCAAAGGGGCTCAGGGCTCTTCTCCAGCTCCCTGGAACTCCTGGGGTGGCTCCAGAGGTGCCCAGGGTCACCCGGGGGGGCCCAGCAGGGCCACCAAGGTCCAGAAGGAGGCAAAAGAGCCCAGAGGGGACCCCAGGGACCCCTCCCAGTGATCCCAATTCCCATTTTCTGCCTCAGCCAGGCAGGAATCAGCCGCTGTCCCTGGCACCACAGGGTGGCAGCTGATGGCAGCGATCACCCAAAGCTTCATCTGGGCTCCTGGACCGGTGCCACCATCCAGGAGGAAAAGTGGTGGGGGCTGAGGGCAGGGTGAGGTCCCAGTGTCACCTCAGGGGTGGTGGCCCGGTGCCACCTGTGGTGCTGTGACCTGCCAGCGAGGATTTGGACACACTCTGCCAAACCAGTGACAGGAATGTGACCCCAGGGGCTGCTCCCACTGACGGGGGCCAGGGCTGGAGCTCTGCTCCAGATGGGCTGGGAGGGATCCTTGGAGCAGCTCAGCGCCAGAGGTTGGGAGAATTCCCTGGGTGAGCCCCTCCTGGAGCTGGGTTTGAGCTGAGGGAGGGTGACAGCTCCAGAAATTCACCCTCAGCAATCTCTGGTTTGGTTTTTGGGTGGGTGAGGGTCCCTCGAGGGCTGTGTGCAGCTCTGGGATGCTCACAGCAGGACCTGGAGGGGCTGGAGCGTGTCCAGAGCTGGGGAAGGGGCTGGAGAATTCCTGAGGGAGCTGGGAAGGGGCTCAGCCTGGAGCAAAGGAGGCTCAGGGGCCCTTGTGGCTCTGCACAGCTCCTGCCAGGAGGGGACAGCCAGGGGGTCGGGCTCTGCTCCAGGGAACAGGGACAGGAGGAGAGGAAATATTTTGTTTGGATATTAGGAAAAAATTCTTTCTAGAAAGGATTTTAAGGCCTTGGAACTGCCCAGGGGGGTTTGGAGTGCCCATCCCTGGAGGTGGCACTCAGAGCTCTGGGGATGGCACAGCTGGGACTGGATGCTCTGGGAGGGATTTTCCAGCCTCAATCATTCCATGATTCTGTTCCATAATCTCCATTTCCCATCCTGAGTCCTCACTGGAGCAGGAGAAAACATTCCATCATTGCTGTTATCAGGAAACATCTTCCTGCTGCTTTTAAAATTCCAAGCAGGAATATCAGTTCCAGTGCCTGGCTCTCCTCTCTGAGGAAGCAGCTTCCACATGGGAGTGAGGCCGTGGCAGCGCTGCCATTCCCATTATTCCTGGTAGAAACAAGCAAATAAATCCATAATCCCCTTTAATACCTGCAGAGAAAGAGCTGCTGTCCCTCACCAGGGGATTCCCAAAAGGACATTTTGGGCTCCTGGGCCACAAACTGGGAATTCCCCCCTGGAATTTTTTTTGTACTTTAAGTTCTGAGGTGGTGGGGTCAGAACAGGAATCCAAAAATGAATCAAGGATCCAAATACAAATCAAGGATCCAAACACCAACCAAGGATCCAAACAAAAATCAAAGATCCAAAGACAAATTAAGGATCTAAAAACAAACAAGGATCCAAACACAAAAAAGGATAAAAACAAGAATCGAGAATCCAAGCATGAACCAAGGATCCCAACATGAACCAAAGATCCAAACAAAAATAAGCATCCAAACACCAACCAAGGATCCAAACACAAATTAAAGATCCAAACACGAATCAAGGATCCAAACATGAATCAAGGATCCAAGCACAAAAAAGGATCCAAACACAAATTGAGGATCCAAACATGAATCAAGGATCCAAGCACAAAAAAGGATCCAAACACAAATTGAGGATCCAAACATGAATCAAGGATCCAAGCACAAAAAAGGATCCAAACACAAATTGAGGATCCAAACATGAATCAAGGATCCAAGCACAAAAAAGGATCCAAACACAAATTGAGGATCCAAACATGAATCAAGGATCCAAGCACAAAAAAGGATCCAAACACAAATTGAGGATCCAAACATGAATCAAGGATCCAAGCACAAAAAAGGATCCAAACACAAATTGAGGATCCAAACATGAATCAAGGATCCAAGCACAAAAAAGGATCCAAACACAAATTGAGGATCCAAACATGAATCAAGGATCCAAGCACAAAAAAGGATCCAAACACAAATTGAGGATCCAAACATGAATCAAGGATCCAAGCACAAAAAAGGATCCAAACACAAATTGAGGATCCAAACATGAATCAGAGATCCAAACATGAATCAGAATCCAAACAAAAATTGAGGACCCAATCATGAATCAAGGATCCAAACACGAATCAAGGATCCAAACATGCATCCAGGATCCAAACACGAATCAAGGATCCAAACATGCATCCAGGATCCAAACACGAATCAAGGATCCAAACATGCATCCAGGATCCAAACACGAATCAAGGATCCAAACATGCATCCAGGATCCAAACACGAATCAAGGATCCAAACATGCATCCAGGATCCAAACACGAATCAAGGATCCAAACATGCATCCAGGATCCAAACACGAATCAAGGATCCAAACATGCATCCAGGATCCAAACACGAATCAAGGATCCAAACATGCATCCAGGATCCAAACACGAATCAAGGATCCAAGCACAAAAAAGTATCCAAATATGAATCTAGGATCCAAATACCAACAGGGATCCAAACACAAATAAGGATCCAAACACAAATTGAGGATCCAAACATGAATCAAGGATCCAAACACAAACCAAGGATCCAAACACAAATTGAGGATCCAAACATGAATCAGAGATCCAAACATGAATCAGAGATCCAAACATGAATCAGAATCCAAACAAAAATTGAGGATCCAAACATGAATCAAGGATCCAAACACAAATAAGGATCCAAACACCAATCAAGGATCCAAACATGAATCAAGCTCCCAGGCACAGGGAGCTGTCCCTGCCCAGGGATTTCTCACTGCTGTATCAGCAAAGTCTCCTGGATTTCAGTTCCCTCAGCCTGGCTGCCAGGGCTGGAGAGCAGCCCTCAGCCCCAGCCAGGAGAAGGAGCAGAGTTCACCCTGAGGGGGTTTGAAATCAGCTTTGCTGGGTTTTTATCCACTTGGTGGCTTTTTACTGCACACCAGCTGGAGCAGCTCCCCCTGTCAGGATTTTCCAGCCAGCCAGCAGCTCCCTGATGTGTCTGTAATGAGCCCCATGGATGTATAATTTAGGAGATGTTTAATCTCGCTGCCTCTGGAATAAAAAAATTCAACATCTTTAGTCTGGGCTTTTCTTTTTTTTTAAAAACCTTCAGTTCTGTTGTTTCCCAGGGAATCCCACGTGGGGTGAGGATGGGGAATACCTGACGGGGATGACAACCTGTGCTGTGCCTGCCTCTTTTCCCTGCTCCAAGCCCTTTCTCCATGTGGTTTGTTTGCCTCCAGCCCTGATAGATGGGACACAGACTTAATGAGGTCGAGTTTTCCCACCAGTTCCATTTGGAGCCGTTTAATGCTCAGCTCAGAGCAGGAGATTGAGTTAAAGGCTGGTTAAGAGTCTGTGATGCAGACCAGAATTCTGCCCAATTTTCACTCTTTTCTATATTTATTAACAAGCAGCTCCACGGGGAAGGTGAAGCCCAAAGCTCATTTTTTTGGGATGAGGCTGATTTGATGCCCCTGGATTCTTGTATTTTCTGAAACCCTGACAAAGGAAAGAATCTGTCTCCATGTTCTTAGAAGGCTAATCTATTATTATATTATATTGCATTGTGTTACGTTATGTTATGCTATGCTATACTTAAACTATACTAAATCATACAGAAGGATACAGACAGAAAGCTAAAAGAATCCTACTGAAAAACTTGTGAAAAACTCTTTCCAGAGCCTCCACACAGCTTGGCTGGGATTGGCCCATAAGTAAAAACAATTCACATGAAACCAATGAAACAATCGCCTGTTGGTAAATAATGTCCCAACCACATTCCAAAGCAGCAAAACACAGGAGAAGCATATGAGATAATTATTGTTTTCATTTTTCTCTGAGGCTTCTCAGCTTCCCAGGAGAGAAATCCTGGGCAAGGAGATTTTTCTAGAAAATATGAATGTGACACTGGATGAGGATGGGACATCCAGCAGTGCAGGAGCTCATCCTGCACAAGGGGAAAAACCTCATCAGGGCAGAGTTAATGCTGTGAAATTCCAGTGTGGGGACACTGAGGATGAGAGGAGCTGGGCTCAGGCTGCATCCTGCTGGATCTGAGAGGGGAAAAACCCTCCTTGGATTCCAGCTGGGCTAAAGCTGATAAACCAAGAAATACTTGGTATAAACTCCCTCTTCCTCTTCCTCTTCCTCTTCCTCTTCCTCTTCCTCTTCCTCTTCCTCTTCCTCTTCCTCTTCCTCTTCCTCTTCCCCTTCTTCTTCTTCTTCTTCTTCTTCTTCTTCTTCTTCTTCTTCTTCTTCTTCTTCTTCTTCTTTTTCTTCTTCTTCTTCTTCTTCTTCTTCTTCTTCTTCTTCTTCTTCTTCTTCTTCTTCTTCTTCTTCTTCTTCTTCTTCTTCTTCTTCTTCTTCTTCTTTCCTCTTCCTCTTCCCCTTCCCCTTCTCCTTCTCCTTCTCCTTCTCCTTCTTCTTCTTCTTCTTCTTCTTCTTCTTCTTCTTCTTCTTCATATTAATAATAATATTATTAATATAATAAAACACGTAGTGTATTATAATAAATAGATAAATAAATAGTTAACTTCTAATTATAATAACGTAATTTGTAACATCACCCTTCTCCCAAAACGAAAAATAGAATAAAGTTGTTAAAACACTTCTCAACTACCCGATCTCTAGGCCGAAAAAAAAAAAAGTGAAATCCAACAATCTCCCACCACTGATGAGCCAGAGCCGCTGACTTCCACCCTGTAATTCCTGCAAGGAATTACAAAAAGCATTTACAACATAGTGTAGCTAAAGTTGATAAAGAAATGCTTATAGTGTATTACAATAAATAAATAAATAAATAGTTAATGTCTAATTATAATAACAAATTATTTTTTATTATTATTATCTATTAGTATTTTTTATTATTATTATCTATTAGTATTTTTTATTATTATTATCTATTAGTATTATTTACTATTATATTGTCTCCCCCTTCTCACAAAATGAAAAATAAAATAAAATTTTTAAAACACCTCTCAATTACCCCATCTCTAAGCCAAAAAAAAAAAGTCAAATCCCACAATCTCCCATCACTGAGGAGCCACCCTGTAATTCCTGCAGGATTTCCCCTCCGTTTGCAATTCAAAGTGAGAACACTTCATTATCACCACTGATGGAGCATCAGATGCTCCTCATTTGTGGGAATAACTCCAGAAAGAAGCATCCTCCTCACTGAGGAAGCGAATCTGCTGCTCCAGCTCTTCGAGCAGGAGAAAGGAACACGCCAGCAGAGCTGAGAGAACAGAATCTCACAGTTCCTTTCCTTTATTTATTAATTCTTAATTTCCTTTCATAACTTCCCTGTTTCCCCACAAGCTCGGGAGTTTTGGGGGTGTCAGGGCGTAACCTGACCTGTGTCTCAGGGAATTCCCCAGGCCAGGATGGGATCAGGTTTAATGATCCTTGCTGCATTTCTCCTCCACCAATGTGCCCAGCTGCTTTTTTGGCCTCCTCCCAGCCTGGCACAGTCTTGCTGTCCTCAGCTGACCCCCCTGCCAAGGCAGCTCTTTCCTCCTGCTTGTTTGCTGTGAAAAATGTGTATTTTTTGATTGGCTTTTCGCAAATATTCAAATGGGTTCTGTGAAAAATGCGTATTTTATGATTGGCTTTTCACAAATATTAAAATTAATATTGTATGTGTTATGTTAGAAGGTTATGCTGTGTGAAAAATTGTATTTTATGACTGGCTTTTCGCAAGTATTCAAATTAATATTATATGTGTTATGTTAGAAAGTTATGCTGTATTCATTCTTAAAGTAGTGTGTTAAATATAGTTTTAGGTTATATCATAATGTTAAAATAGAAACTGTGCTATGTAAGATACTTTTTTTTAAAAAAGAGGACTCATATCGAGATAGCAGCCACGGGACACCTAAATCTTTCAGAGAAAAATAATTTATTGCTCCATTATCAGAAGAAACTGATAACTGATGATTGATGAAGAAAATGATAACTGCCTCATGGTCAGGATTCAGAGAAAGAAGTTGACACTGACCAGACAGAATCCTGTGTTTGAATGGAATTTATGCATCCTGTACGAGGTGTATGAATATGCAACGGCTGTTGCTTTTAAGGGTTAATCCTTTGTTAACGTGTGTCCTTTTTCGGGCTTATTTTGCCCAGAAAAAGGTACCTGGACTGTGATAACTCTTTGTTTCTCTTTGTTTTTATTGTCTCATATTGTCATAATCTCAATTGTTCAAATTTTTATTACTCAAATCATATTACTATTTTTATAACCATTTTATTACTATTAAACGTTTAAAATCTTAAAAACAAGTGATTGGCGTTTTTCCCATTTACAAAACCGGGAAAACTCGGGGAAACCAAAGCTCCATCTCACCTCAGGCGCCTCCGGGAGGGTGCCCAGAGAAGCTGTGGCTGCTCCTGGATCCCTGCAAATGTCCAGGACCAGCCTGGAGGGGGCTTGGGGCCACCTGGACCATGGAATGTGTCCCCATGGAGGATCCTAAAGGTCCTTGCAGCCCAAACCTTTCCGGGGTTCTGCGATTCCGTGATTCATTCCCAAATTGCTCAATCAAATGTTTTTAAGGCATTTCACTTCCCCTTGGCTCAGGGTCTCGCTCTGATTTCATTCCTTCCATCTTCTCCCTGCCTCAGGCCATTCTCATTTCCTGGACTCTCTTCCCAGCCCAGTTTGGAGCAGGATACCCAGTGCAGGGTCCAGCAGTGATCCCAAATCCTGGAGCTGCTGCTCTCCACATTCCCAAAGTCCAGTGCAGGGTCCAGCAATGCCTTTTGTCACAAATCCCAAAACAACCCCAAATCCTGAAGCTCCTGCTCCAGTTCAGGGTCCAGCAGTGTCCCTTGTCACACCAATCCCAAAATGATCCCATATCCTGGACCCCCTGCTCTCCATATTCCCAAAATCCAGTTCAAGGTCCAGCAGTGTCCCTGGTCACACAAATCCCCAAAACAATCCCAAATCCTGGAGCTCCTGTTCTCCCCATTCCAAGCATGTGCCAATGATAGGGTCCAGCAGTGTCCCTGGTCACACCAATCCCAAAACGATCCCAAATCCTGCAGAGACTGTTCTCCTCATTCCAAGCATGTGCCAATGATAGGGTCCAGCAGTGTCCCTTGCACCAATCCCAAAAGGATTTCAAATCATGGAGTTCCTGCTCTCCACATTCCCAATGTCCAGTTATGGGGTCCAGCAGTGTCCCTTGTCACACCAATCCCAAATCCTGGACCCCCTGCTCTCCACATTCCCAAAGTCCAGTGCAGGGTCCAGCAGTGTCCCTTGTCACAAATCCCAAAACAATCCCAAATCCTGGAGCTCCTGTTCTCCCCGTTCCAAGTATCTGCCAGTTATGGGGTCCAGCAGTGTCCCTGCTCACACCAATCCCAAATCCTGGCCCCCCTGCTCTCCACATTCCCCAAGTCCAGTGCAGGGTCCAGCAGTGTCCCTGCTCACACCAATCCCAAATCCTGGCCCCCCTGCTCTCCACATTCCCCAAGTCCAGTGCAGGGTCCAGCAGTGTCCCTGCTCACACCAATCCCAAATCCTGGCCCCCCTGCTCTCCACATTCCCCAAGTCCAGTGCAGGGTCCAGCAGTGTCCCTGGTCACACCAATCCCAAAATTTTCCCAAATCCTGGAGCTCCTGCTCTCCCCATTCCCAATGTCCCAGCCCACTTTGGTGGCTCCCATGGATGTGAAGACCCTTTCCAACCCTCCCACTCCCAGTTCTGCCCCTCCCCTGCCATCCCCACACACCAGAGCCCCACTCCCTTCTTCTGGAACCTTCTCAGCCTCCCCAGAGGGGCTCGTCCATCAGGTTGGCAACATTCCTGGGAACGTTCCTGCCGGTTTCTGGGAACAAACAGCAGCAGAGGCACCATCCCCTTCCCAGAATTGAGGAGGAGCATCCATGGGGACATGGCCGAGTGTCCTGGAGCCTGGGATGTGTCCAGGATGAGCCACACCCCACTCAGCTCCAGCAGCAGCTCCATGGAATGTTCCAGAGTGGGAGTGGGGCCCACCGAGGACTCTGGACATTGTCCAAGGGACATTTGAAGCCACACAGAGGACACGAGCTCTTGGTGCTTCTTCTGGCTGCCAGCTCCATCTGGAGGATCCCATGGATCCCCCGGATCCTCCTGCTGTCCCAGGATCTGTGACACTGGCGTTGTCCCCACGCCTGGCACATCCCATCACTTGTTCCACCAATCCCAGCACGATCCCGAATCCTGGAGCTCCTGCTCTCCACATTCCCAAAGTCCAGTGCAGGGTCCAGCAGTGTCCCTGGTCACACCAATCCCAAAACAATCCAAATCCTGCAGCTCCAGCAGGTCCTTCCTTGGCTCCAACCCTTGGATCTCCTCCAGTTCCACCAAGTCCTTCCCTGGATCCCCCTGGATCTCCTGGGATCTCCTCCAGTTCCACCAGGTCCTTTCCTGGCTCCAACCCCTGGATACTCCTGGGATCTCCACCAGGTCCTTCCCTGGATCACTCCAGGATCTCCTGCAGTTCCACCAACTCCTCCCTGGCTCCAACTCCTGGATCCCCTGGATCTCCTGCAGCTCCAGCAGGTCCTTTCTTGGCTCCAACTCTGGGATCTCCACCAGGTCCTTCCCTGGATCACTCCAGGATCTCCTGCAGTTCCACCAGGTCCATCCCTGGTTCCAACCCCTGGATCCCCCTGGATCTTGTGGGATCTCCTGCATATCCTTACCTGGATCTCCTGGGATCTCCTGCACATCCTTCCCTGGATCCCCTGGGTCTCCTGGGATCTCTACCAAGTCCTTACCTGGATCTCCTGGGATCTCCACCAGGTCCATCCCGGGTTCCAGCCCCTGGATCTCCTGGGATCTTCTGGGATCTCCTGCACATCCTTCCCTGGATCCCCCTGGATCTCCTGGAGTCTCCACCAGGTCATTCCCTGGATCTCCAGCACATCCTTCCCTGGATCCCTCTGGATCTCCTGGAGTCTCCACCAGGTCATTCCCTGGATTTCCTGCAATCTCCTGGGATCTCCTGGGGTCTCCAGCACATCCTTCCCTGGATCCCCCAGGATCCCCCCGGGATCTCCTGCTCCATCCCACCCCACAGCCCCAGCAGCTGCTCCAGATGTTCCTCCAGAGCTCCTGCAGCACATCTGGGCCAGCAGAGGACACGGGATCCTGGCTCCAGAAGCTTCCCTTTAAATTCTCTCCACGGCAGAGCCCAGGGTTTCACCCATTTAATTTCCTTTTAAGCAGCTTCCTCTTTTTATGTCATCTCAAGACATTTTGCAAATTCCTGCAACTTTTCTTGGCTCCTTCCCCTCCCAAGGATGCTGGATTTGAGTAAATTACACTCAGTGTATAAATACATATTAAAAAGAAAAAAAAGAAACATCTCTTTGATAGTGAAATATTGATCCAGGACCTGTTTATTACCTGGAATAAATCAAAAGTTGCTTCTCCCTGTGAGGACTTTGCCCGGCTGCCTCACCAGTTGTCATTTTCAGTGTTCAAAGCTCATTTTCTGCCCCCACAGAAGCTCCTCCAGCCTCAAATTCCACCCAGTTGTTCAAGGCATTTTCCCCAGAATAACAAAAATCTCATTTTCGGAGCTGAGGACAGCAAAGTTGGATCTATAAAATGTCAATGTTTCATGGATTAAATCAGAATTTCACTTAGGACACACTCAGGGAATAACCAGGAGTTCCTCTAAACAAGGTTCTGACTTGTGCTCTGAAGTGTGAGAGTTACCAAGGAGAAAGTTCTGCTGCATTTATCTTTTTTTATTTTCTGTTAATTTTCCTGCCAGCTTTTCAAAACCCATTTTCTTTTGGCCTGGTTTTATTTTTTTTTTTTTTGGTTTGCAGCTCTCTTTTGACATCAGATGTGCTCATATCAAATACACATGTAATATTAAATACATACAGTATAAATTAAATATTAATTATTATAATAATATAGTATTAACTAAATAATATAATAATGAAAATTGTAATTAATATTAAGATTGTTATATTCATTAAATACATATAATATTAATTTGGGTTCTCTGCCACTGAATTCTGCATGTCCAGGCTCCAGAGCTGTTCCCAGAGTGGGATTTTTCCTGTTCCAAAAATGGGATTTTTCCCATTCCAAAAGTGGGATTTTCCCCATTCCAAAAGTGGGATTCTGCTTTGCAATCTGAGAATAATTCTCTGCAACAATTTGATTTAGGCAATTGGTGATGGAACAATGGCCTAGGATTTTAGATTTTATAATTTTCATCTATTTGTAATCCTGCAATTTTTAAATGTAGAACGATAATAATATAATAATTCTAATATAATAATAGATTATATAATATATATAGTATATATAATATACTATATAATATACAAGATAATATACAATATAGTATATAAAGGATATATGTTATATATTATATAATAATTTAATATATAATATATAAACCTGTAATAATGTAATAATTATAATATAATATAACATTATAATATAATATAATATAATATAATATAATATAATATAATATAATATATAATGTATTATATAATATAATAATATACTATATTATATATCTTATAGAATAATACATTGTACAATATATAATATATAATGTATAATATGCACAAGCATCAGGTTCTGGCTGCTGACTCACAACAACGTGACTCAGGAGGAGCCACCAAACCTCAACAGAAGCAAATCAAGGACAAGATATTTCTGTGCAGAATGATTCTGTGAAATCAGCATAATATAATATAATATAATATAATATAATATATAATGTATTATATAATATAATAATATACTATATTATATATCTTATAGAATAATACATTGTACAATATATAATATATAATGTATAATATGCACAAGCATCAGGTTCTGGCTGCTGACTCACAACAACGTGACTCAGGAGGAGCCACCAAACCTCAACAGAAGCAAATCAAGGACAAGATATTTCTGTGCAGAATGATTCTGTGAAATCAGCTCAGCTGAGAGTTCAGGAGTTCCTCAAGAGCCTGCACTGGTCAGGAACCAGCTCCAAAACCAGCCTGGCTTCGTGAAAAGTGGGATTGACAGAAAAGGAGGTACAAGGGTGGAGTAAACACCAAAACATCTGGCTGGCAGCTCCAGTGAGCAGCCAAAAACCAGATGGGATTATCATTCCTAGATGGAATTGTGATTTCTGGATGGGATTGTGATTCCTAGATGGAGTTTTCATCCCTAGATGGAATTGTAGTTCCTGGATGGAATTGTGATTCCTACATGGAATTGTGATCCCTAGGTGGAATTGTGATTCCTGGATGGAATTGTTATCCCTAGGTGGAATTCTGATTATTGGATGGAATTACTGTCATTCCTCGGTGGAACTGTGATTCCTAGATGGAATTTTCATTCCTAGATGGAATTGTGATTCCTGGATGGAATTGTCATTCTTAGATGGAATTTTCATTCCTGGATGGAATTGTCGTCCTTCCTGGATGGAATTTTTGTCATTCCTAGATGGAATTGTGATTCCTGGATGGAATTGTGATCCCTAAGTGGAATTGTCATTCCTGATGGAATCACCCTCCCTGCCCCCCAGGGCTGCCAGGAACTCCAGGTTACCTGCTCAGGTGGGAGGGATCAAAATGCCAACAACGAGGTGACAACAACGAGGTGACAACAAGGACGGGAATTGGGGGCAGGAACCGCCCCAGGCCAGCAGGGAGGGACACAGCTCCGTCCCACAGAGTCCCCGGAGCAAGGGAGGCTCCTCCTGGCTCGGTTTTGGGCGGAATTTGGGAATTTGGAGCCGCTGGATGCTGCCGAAGAGCAGCCCCTGCTCAGCTCAGCGTGGAGCAGGGAATCCAGGACTGAGGAGTGCCACCAGACAGGAGCAAACACTCCAACCCAGCGTGGGGCTAATGAAGGGCTTTTTTTGAAGAGCAAAATCAGCCAAGGTATAAAAACAAACAGGGCTGAGCGTGTCAGAGAGGCTGCAGGAACACACGAGGAGTGACAGAGGTTAAAGGAAGTGATTCTGGGCACCGAGGATCTCACAGGGATGCTGGAAGCATCTCCCACGGCTTCCCTGGAGATTTCTGTGCCTTTGCAGAGCCTCCAGGGAGATGCCATCCCTGCCTGGGGTGGCAGCAAACGTGGTTTTTAAAAGGGAAATGTGTTATGGAGTCTCTTTGGTGATTTGGAAGGATTTATTGCATTTTCCAGCCTCAGTCCCAGAGACAGCAGGCACTGGAGGGACTGCAAAGGGAAGGCAGGAGCTTCTGGCCTGATCCTAAAAGTCAGGAGATGGGTGGCAAGCCAACAGATCATTAAATTCAGATGCTCAGAGAGGAAATTCTCGGGAGCTGTGAGGAAAGAACAGTCAAACAGATCAGATTTTTGAGATCTGGGGGAGCAGAGCGGGAAGATCACACCTGGCATTGCCCAGGCACTTGGGGAAGTGTTTTAGCTCCACATTCCAGCCGGGCCTGGGTGGAAAATGAACCTCGGGGTGGTTAATCCTCCCCCTGAGGGGCTGGCGTGGTGCCACAGGAGCTCCTGGCAGCAGGAGGCCACTGAGACCTGCTGGCTCTGCCCAGGTGTGCCACCCACACCTGGCACAGCCCTCCCACCTCGCCGAGGGGTGCGAGGAGGTGACAAAGACAGCGAGGAGGTGACAAAGCTCTGACTCCTGTGACAGAACCAGAGGCACTGAGAGCAGCTCGCGACACGGGAGCTGAGGAGCTCCGTCCCCCCCGGCTCCGTTACCGGGGGCTCCGGGACGCCTCGGCAGAGCTGCTGCGTGCCACCGGCTCCCCCGGCTCCTTAGCAGATGCTCCGGGGCTGAATCACAGCGATTTGTTGTGGCGAGCGTCGCCTCGGCACCCGCTGCACGCTGAACTCCTCCTCTCCCTCCTCTTCCTCCCTCCTCTTCCTCCTCTGCCCTGCCCGAGTGATGGGGAGTGGGCGCTGCACCCACGCGGGTCGGGGAAAGCAGGAGGAAGGGAAAGGGTTAAACAGGCGTGCTTGGAGCCCCCGGGGTGTGACAGCGACAGGGGGCAGCCTGGCCCGGGGGGGCTCCGAGCTCTGGCACAGCCCGCGGGGAGCACGGAGTCCAGGAGTGCTGGGGGATGCCCCCAAAAAAAACCCAGGAGAGCCAGCGCCCCCCAAAACCCCTCTTTTCCAGATAAAACAGCCCCCCAGTGCTGAGTGAGGGGCCAGGAGCCACCCACACCCCCCCAGAGCTCGCCCCCATCCCACGGGAGCCTCTCCCTGCTCCAGGAGCCGAGCTCGGGTTCCCTCTGCTGCTCCCACATCCCGGGGCTTCCCGAGCCCTTCTCCAAGAGAACAAGGAGAGAAAACCTGGGAAAAGCCTCCCGTGGCCTCAACTGACCCCAAATCTGCCCTCAAATGTGCAATTTTAGTCACCTCCAGGGCCACGTCCGGGAGGACAGAGGCACCGCGGGATGGGCAGGGAGAGGCACCGAGCTGCTCCTGCCCACCGCGGGCGCTTCCAGAGCCCTTCTCCGACCGGACAAGGAGCGAAAACCTGGGAAAAGCCTCCCGTGGCCTCTAATTTGCCCCCAGATGTGCAATTTTAATCACCTCCAGGGCCACGTCCGGGAGGACGGACAGAGGGAGAGCGGGATGGGCAGGGAGCGGCACCGAGCTGCTCCTGCCTCACATGGGGATCCCTTCTCCAACCGGACAAGGAGCGAAAACCTGGGAAAAGCCTCCTGACCCTCAATCTGCCCCCAAATTTGCAATTTGAGTCACCTCCAGGGCCACGCCGGGATGAGGGAGGGAGCGCGGGATGGGCAGGGAGCGGCACCGAGCTGCTCCTGCCCACCATGGGGATCCCTTCTCCAACCGGACAAGGAGCGAAAACCTGGGAAAAGCCTCCTGACACCACATTTACCCTCAAATTTGCAATTTTAGACACTTGCAGGGCCACGTCCGGACACCGGGAGGGAGCCGGAGGCAGCGCGGGGAGGGGCAGGGACCGGCACCGAGCTGTTCGTGCCTCCCACGGGCGCTTCCCACGGGGATTGTGACTAACGGAGCCATCCCTGGCACAGCTCCGGTGCAGGAGCCTCGGAGCGGCTCCTCAGAGGAGCCCCTGAGGGGTTGGTGCCTGTGGGAAATGGATTTGGAGAGAGTTTTTAGGTTCAGTGGAATAAGAGTTTTTAAAATCTCATCTCTGGGTCAGAAAAGGGTTTTGTCCCACAGTGCTGACCTGGGGAAGGGCTGCACAGGAACGCTCCCAAAAAGGGTTAAAAACGAGCTGGGGGTGTTTCCACAGAGCCCAGAAACCCTCCAGAGCTGGAAATGCCTGGGCTGAGAGCAGAGCTGGGCGATCAGATGATGGGTGAGACACGGTCGGGTGAGGGCGGATAAAGGAGCTGCCAGGGAGATGCCAGGGGACAGCCAGGAATGGGCACCGACCTTTAGGGGCTGGCACGGAGCGGGCTCCACCCCAAATGTGCCAAAATGTGGGGCTGCGGGACAAGGGACAGGGCTGGGCCACACAGGTGACAGCCCAGCACGGGTGACACCCCAGAACTGGGGACACCCCAGTGAGAGTGTCACCCCAGCATGGGTGACACCCCAGTGAGAGTGACACCCCAGCAAGGGTGACATCCTAACATAGGTGACATCCCAGTGAGAGTGACATCCCAGCACATGTGACACCCCAGCACGGGTGACAGCCCAGTGAGAGTGTCACCCCAGCATGGGTGACATCCCAGTGAGAGTGACACCCCAGTGAGAGTGACACCCCAGCATGGGTGACATCCCAGTGAGAGTGACACCCCAGCACATGTGACACCCCAGCACGGGTGACACCCCAGCACGGGTGACATCCTAATATGGGTGACATTCCAGAACAGATGACACCCCAGTGAGAGTGACACCCCAACACAGGTGACATCCCAGCATCTCTGCTCCAGCCCCTCTCCCTGCCAAGGCGACCGTGCTCCATCCACCCAGCCGGGTGACAGCGACACGGCCCATCGCGGGGACACCGCCAGCCGAGAGCTGGGACCGGTCCCGTTTCCTCCGCCACACCGGCGACACCCCCTTCGGTGGCGGGGATTCTCTCTGGGGAGGACGACACCCTGAGCCATCGGGGGCGGGATGGGGCTCACGGTGGCCTCGGGGCTCTGGGGCTCTCGGGGTGTCCCGGTCCCGGTCCCGGTGTCCCTGTCCCTGTCCCGGGGTCCCGGTCCCGGTCCCGCCGCCGCCCCGCGCGCACCTGCCTCCCGCGGGGACCCGCGCATGCGGCGCGCACCACCGCGCCTCAGCCCGCGGGGGGGGCCTATTTAACCGCCGCCGCTGCCGCACCGCCGGCTCCAGAGCTGAGGGAGCAGCGGAGAGAGCAGCGCCCGCCGCCCGCGCTGCGGCTCGGTCGCGCCGGCCCCGCGGGCTCCCGCCGCTGCCACCTCCACCATGCAGCCGCCAGCCCTCGGCATCCTCCTGCTCATCGCCTGCTTCGGCAGCGCCCGGGGAAACCTCTCCCGCGACGGTGAGTGGCGGCACGGCGAGCGGGCGATGCTCCCTCCTCATCCCCGCCCCTCATGGCGGGGGATGCGGGGAAGCGAGCGACAGGTGCGGGAGCGGCGGCGGCGGCGGCGCCGTTATGTGGGTCAGGCAGGTTCCGCCCGCCCCGCCCGGNNNNAGAACCGAGGAAGCAGTGACCCCCGGGCGGCCGGCGGGGCTCAAGGTCACGGCGGCGCCGGTGCTGCCCGTCGTGTCCCCTCATGGCCGCGGCGGAAGGTTCCAGACAGGCCCCGGCGGGCGGCGGCGGCGGCGCTCGGCCCCTCCCGGCGCTGCCCGCGGAGAGGCGGGGGGGCGCATGGAGAGTCCCCGGTGCGGCGGAGCCGCCCCGCCGCGAGGGTGCCGGGGCTCGGCGGTGGCACACGGAGGGGCGGATGGAGCTCCCGGGGGAGCGGCGGGGACACCCGCGCCGCGGCTGGGGCGGCTCCCCGGTGTCTCCGGTGGGAGCCGCCTCCCCGGGCTGGGCGGGGGGCTCGGCAGCGGCGGCCGCTCCCCGTCCCGCCGGGATGAGCGGGGCTGGCCGGACAAAGCGGGGTCCACCGGCGGCGATAGTCGCGACAGGCACGGAGCGGGTGTGATTTCTGCCGGGGCTCGCCGGTGGCAGCGCCGCGTCCCCCGCCGCTGCGGGTCCCTGCGGGGTGGCCCCGGCGGCTCGGACCCACCATCCCTGTCTGGCTGCTGGCGGCTCCGTTTGCCGTGTCGGGAGTCGTCTGTCGTGACAGGAGCGATGCTGCTCGGTGTGTTTGGGTGGGGGGCTGGGCTGGACCCGCCGTGTTGTGGTCTGGGGGTGCTGGCGGTGGGTCCTGTCTCCATCCACATCCCTGCGGTCCATCAGGAGCAGGGAGGGGGTTCTGGAGGGTCCCGAGGGCTGTGCGGGTGGGAGGTGACACGGTGGGGACAAGGGCTGAGCCCACAGCCCCCACGGCTCCCCCGCACCCATCTCTGTTGCTGTCACAGCCTCTGGGGGCTGGTGGCTGCGTTCCCATCCACGAATCCCGGGATTTGTTCTGGTTTTGGCCACGGTCCTCCCACGGGCACCCGAAAGAGTCACTTGGGTGTGGGTGATGCTCAGCCCCGGGGTGTGGGGACATCCTGGCAGCCCCAGAGTGGGGATGCTCAGCCTGTGGGGCTGGGGATGGCTGAGCATCCCGGGAGGGGGAGGTGGCTGTGACCGGGAGCTGTCCTGGGACAGGACACAGCCTGGATGGTGACACTGCAAGATTTCCTCCTGGGCTGGCCTCTGCTGTGGCCCAGCCCTGGCCACCACAGCCAGGGTCCTTCACAGCTGGACAAACAGACCCCCCCAAAAAAATCCTTTAGGAGCAGATGAGATGGGAGATGCTTGGAAAGAAGTTGTTATGTTTTCATGGTGGGTGCCTCATCCTGGAGCCCCCTGCGCCATCCCAGCGTGACATCCCCTCCTTGGCACCCGTCCTGGGGAGGGATAGAGGCTCCTCCTCAGAGAATATTCCTCCAGGGCTGTGGATGGCTCTGCTACAACCATGGCAGGGTGTGGAGGAGCCCCTGGAAGCCACCCAGGCCCTGCTCCTGCACAAGAGGGCCCTGTCTGAGCTCTTGGCTGCTGTTGTGCTGCTGTCGGCACATTCGGGTGTGTTTGGGCTGGTGCGTGGTTGTCCTTGTGTGAGGATCATTCTCTCTCTGCAGGGTTATTCCACTCAGGAGTTGTGTAACCCTTTTGTTTGGACAATGCCCTGGGAGGCCACCACGAGGCCAAAACCAGATGACTTTGGGGCTGTTTTTTTCCCTGGGGCACTGGAGGACATGGAGAGGTTTGCAGAGAAACAGGTTCAGGGCTCTGTCCCTGTCCTGCAGGTGGCTTCATCTCTCTGGAGCTGCTGGAGCTCTCTGCTTGGCCAGGCCGCCAGGGAAGCTCTCTGTGGCCTGGGGAGGTGCCCTGCAGCCCCCCAGCCTGCCCTGCCCGTGTGGGATGGGGTCCCACGGGGCTTTTGCCATCCCCAGCCACCGGGCAGGTGACACCTGCAGGTCCAAACCCTTTTGTTTAGACAGTGCCCTGGGAGGCCTCCACGAGCCAAAACCAGATGACTTTGGGGCTGTTTTTATCCCTGGGACACTGGAGGACATGGGGAGGTGTCCTCAGCCTGTGAGGTGAGGGCTTTGCAGAGGAGGCACTGTCCCTGTCCTGCAGGATGGCTTTGTCACTCTGGAGGTCTCAGCTTGGCCAGGCCACCCAGAGAAGGTCTCTGTGGGTTCCCACGGGGCTTTTGCCATCCCCAGCCACTGAGCAGGTGACATCTGCAGGTCTTTCTGGAACTGGGAGAGCCTGGGGCACGGTGGGGTGGTGGGAGCCCAGCGTTGCCTGGAGCAGCACAATTCTTTGCTTGCTGCTTTCCAGGGTGCTTTTCCCCAAGGAATGTGAGGAGAGCCCCGTTCCCAGTGCCATTAGGGCTCGCCATATGCTCCCAGTGCCTGTGCCAGCAGCAGCCCTTGGCTCCAGAACCGAGGAAGCAGTGACAGCCCTGGTGAGGCATGAAAGGGAGGGAGGGAGGGCGACCTCTCTGCATCACTCACTACCTGCTTGGCCTGATTTTGGATGACTTGGATCAGCTGCCTGGGGAAAAGGAGCTGTTCCAGGGCTGGGATCAGCACTCAGCCCGAGGGGAGGGAGCAGAGCATCCCTGTGCAGGCTGGAGAGCACGGAATCCACCACTCAGCTGTCTGGCACAACGCGTTAGGCTCAACAGGCAAGGCTGGATTGATTTGAGGACAAAGCCTGGGATCAGGCTCTGCAGAGGTGCCCAGACGGTGAGGGATGTGCTGGCACCACTGTCAGGACAGGAATTCTGCCTCTGGCCTGACAATGCCATGGGGTTTGGCATGGCCAAACCTCTGTCTGTGCTGTTTGCTGGGAGCGTGGTGGGAGGAGAAATCCCAAAGGAATGGGGCGATGCTGCTGGAACCCAAGCTGAGCATCCCGAGGCGTGGCTACCCATCCTCCTCTGGAGGGAAAAGCGCCCTGTCTGCCCAGGATTCCCAGCCTGGGAGGTCTCCAGCCTGCAAGATGCTGCCTCTCCTCCCTGTGCCTGACGTTCTCGCCTCTCCAGGGGTGTTGGAGCTGCCGGAGGAACTGGAGGCGGCTGCATCTGGGGAGTCACCCCGGCACTGGCAGATGGAGGGAGCTGCAGCAGAGCTGTTCCTGTTTGTTTTCCCTGCCTTGGTTCCTAACCTCGTTTCGTGCCAATCCAGGGTGTCTCGTGCCCATCCGGGTCCCTGCAGGAGAGGAGCAGTGGGAGGGAGGGAGCTGGGCAGGTTCTGGATGCGTGTCCGAGGTGGTTTTGGTGGCGGTGCCAGCTGGGAGCTTGGTGGGCTCTGCTTGTGGTGTTGAGCTTGTTCTGCTGTGCCAATGGCTGGCCTGGCACCCCCTGCCCAGCCTGGTCTCCACCTGAGCTGCTTTTCCAGCCCTGCTGATGCCTTGGACCTGCACCGTGCTGGTTCTGCACAGATTGAGTGGAGTCCTCGTTGCTTTGGCTCCTCAGTGGGCCCTGGAAGGTGCTGCCAGCTCTGTGACACCCCCACAGTCAGATGGATCTGCTCCTCCTCCTCCTCCCAGTTACTGGGTCAGCTCAGCTTGAACCATCTGGTCCAGTTCTGGCCCCTCTGCTCTCGGCTGGGAGAGCAGACCAGCAGAGCCTTCATCGGGTGGTGATGGAGGGGTGGGACTGACCTTTGTGGTGCCCCAGCTCCTCCACCCACCTGTGAGAGGCTGAGATTCTCCATGCCCCTCCCGGAGAGCTCCTCTTCCCCCCGGGGCTGTCCCTGGGGGAGGATGAGGAGCCGAGGCAGGAACTCTCCGTGCTTTATTTGAGCACCACCAAGCCAGACAACCCAAAGGCAGCCGGTGCTGGCGGAGGGAGGCGGGGAAGCCTCGGTTGTGAGGAAGAACGGGCAGCAATGTGTTTCAGAATGTTTTTAACCATTTCACTCACCCGCCCGCTCACGCTCCGAGGCTGCGAGGAGGAGCCTGACAGGAATGTGTTTAACCATTCCGCTCACCCGCCCGGTCACGCTCCGCCTGCGCCGGGATGCGGCCGAGGGCGCAGGGACCGCGGGCCGGTGGTGGCTGCTGCGGCTCCCCCGGAGCCTCTCTGGACGTGCTGGAGGGTGGCAGGGCTGGCAGGAGCAGCATTTCCCGGGAATTTGGCTTGGGAACAGCAGGGCTGTGTCCCTGCAGCATCCCGGGAGCTGCCCTGGCCTCGGGTGATGCTCCAGGCGGTGCTTGAGCTGCAGATGCTTTTCCTCAGCCTCCAACACCTCAAACGGTGTTTGTTGGCAAGCTCAGCTTTTCCAGACTGTTGCTTTCAGGCTGGGATTTCCAGGGAAATGATTTCTGACACTGCTGGGCTGAGTGGCCACTGGCAGGGAGAGCAGCAGGTCCCTGGGCTGGGTGCTGCTCAGAAGACAGGACTTGCTGGGACCCCCCAAACCCTGGGCAGATGTTCCCAGAGCTTTGGGGTGTCTGCACTGGTGGCCAGAGCTGCAGCTCCTCATTCTCCTTCCTGCTGCCACCAGGATCCTGCTCTGCTGCTTCTGCTCTGAAGCTACAAGGAGATGGATCCAGGAGAGCCCCCGAGGTTCTCCAGCCTCTGAGCTTCCCTGAATACCTCATGGCACTCCTGGAGGTTCCATTTTGCCTTTCCAAGTTTGAATTCTGGCTTTTTAAAAATCTCCCTGTGGTTC
Source organism: Passer montanus (assembly GCF_014805655.1). Lineage (NCBI taxonomy): Eukaryota > Metazoa > Chordata > Aves > Passeriformes > Passeridae > Passer > Passer montanus. The sequence continues at coordinate 58,217 of NW_024367484.1, forward strand.
TGGGCACTCCAAAAGGGACAGAATGTTCTGTAGCAGCAGCAGAAATGACCTGCTGGGCCACAGCTGGTGTGGAGCACATTCCTGGCCATCCTTTGGGGTGTCTGCACTGGTGGCCAGAGCTGGACCCTCACACACCCTGGGGAGATGTTCCAGAGCTTTGGGGTGTCTGCACTGGTGGCCAGAGCTGGACCCTCACACACCCTGGGGAGATGTTCCAGAGCTTTGGGGTGTCTGCACTGGTGGCCAGAGCTGCAGCTCCTCATTCTCCCTCCTGCTGCCACCAGGATCTTGGTCTGAAGCCACGAAGAGATGGATCTAGGAGGTGCTCCAGCCTCAGCTGCTGCTGCTCTGAGCTTCCCTGAACACTTGCACCCTCCTGGATGTTCCATTTTGCCTTTCCAAGTCTCACCAACTTTGAATTCTGGGTTTTGTTTTGTTTTGGTTTTTTTTGGGATTTTTTTGGTTGGTTTTTTTTTTTTTTTTTTGGTCTCCCTGTGGTTCCGGGTACTCCGAAAGGGACAGAACACTCTGCAGCAGCAGAGGTGACCTGCTGGGCCACAGCTGGTGTGGAGCACATCCCTGGCCATCCTTTGGGATGTGAGGAGTCTCCAGAACCTCCTGGAATGGCTGGATTTGTGTTAGGGCAGGTTTAAGTTGGATATCAGGAAAATCTTTCCCCAGAGGGTGGTGGAGCACTGAGCAGGCTCCTCAGGGAATTACCACATTCCCAAGGAGCTCCAGGAGAGTTTGGACAACGTTCCCAGGCACAGGCTGGGATTGTTGGGGTGTCTGTGGATCCCTGGGGGTTCTTTGCCACTCTGGCCTTTCCATGCTTCTATTTCTGGCAGGTCAGGAGGAGGTGTTGGCTGTGCTGTCTCCCAGGAGAGGAGCAGAGCTGCCAGGGCTTCCCCACCCCTCAGTTCTGTTATTAAAATAAAGAAATTATTTAAAATATTAGGGTATTAGAATTATTAAAAATAAAGAATTTATTAAAAATATTATGATATTAAAATATAATATAGTATATAATTAATAGAATATAAAATATAAGGATATTGAACCAAATCTCCTCTTGCACAACCCCGTGTGGTTGATCCTCAGGCACTGGGGGGTGACAATTGCTCAGGACACTGGCATTGAGGTGGCTTTAGGGCCACCAAACCTGGTGCCAGGGCATCCAACTGGGCTGAGACACCTCGGTGGGCAGGGAGATCCTTAAAACAGAACTGTCAAAGCGCCGAGCTCGTTCCCTTGGCAACAGTCATGTTGGAGATTGGCCTTAGGGTAGGAGCTAAAAAACCACTCAAAAATAGGAGTTCTCAGCTCTTGGCTGTCACACTGGGGGAGGGTGCTGGCACAGGGGTCACCCTGCCCTGTGCCCTGAGGTTTTGTGGGAATTCTCTCCTTTTGGGGTCACTCAGGGAGCTGTGATTGCAGGAAATGCTGTCAGGGTGTTTGGAGGACTTGTGATGACACAGAACTGGGAGTTTCCCTCTGCTCTGTCCCCTCTCAGCACTCAGGGTGTGAGTGCTGGCACAGGGGTCACCCTGCCCTGTGCCCTGAGGTTTTGTGGGATTTCTCTCAGGGAGCTGTGACACCAGGAAATGCTGGCAGGGTGTTTGGGGGATTTGTGGGGACACGGAACTGGGGGTTTCCCTCTGCTCTGCCCCCTCTCAGCTGGCACAGGGGTCACCCTGCCCTGTGCCCTGAGGGTTTGTGGGATTTCTCTCAGGGAGCTGTGACACCAGGAAATGCTGGCAGGGGGTTTGGGGGATTTGTGGGGACACGGAACTGGGGGTTTCCCTCTGCTCTGCCCCCTCTCAGCTGGCACAGGGGTCACCCTGCCCTGTGCCCTGAGGTTTTGGGGGATTTCTCTCCTTTTGGGGGAATTCTCTCCTTTTGGGACCCCTCAGGATGCTGTGACACCAGGAAATGCTGTCAGGGTGTTTGGGGGTTTCATGTGTGTGAAGCCCCTGGAGTCAGGGAATGCTCATCTACAGGGAAATCCTCTGGAATTTGGGGTGAGGATATGTCATGTGGGAAGCATCCTCTTGCTGTGCCCCTTCTCAGAAATGCTTATTTTCAGGGGAATCCTCTGGAATTTGGGGTTTGGGGGTTTCATGTGGGAAGGAGTGAAGCCCCTGGGGTCACAAGGAGTGGGATCCCTTCCTGCTGGAACATCAGGATCCCCCATGAACCTCTGGATCTCAGCTCCCAGCACCCCTGTCCGTGGCAGAGCTGGGCTGGGAGCACACCCAGGACTGTTTTTCCCACTTTTAGGGAATATTTTCATTCCTGTGACAGTCCCTGGCACCCTGGCATCAAACCCTTCACCCTGTGGGAGGGAGGGAGTGGCTGTGGGGGCTGGAGGTGCAAAGGTGGAAGCTGCCAGAAGGAACTTGAGGCACCAGTGGAGTTTCTGGATGGATTTATCCCTGTGAGGAGAACAGGAGCACCCTGAATCCTGCAGCTCCTGTACCCAGAGCCAGGTGACACCACACAGGGATGTCCTAAATGCTGAGAATTTCAACTTTCTGACCCCAAAGAGAACACTCCATTTTACCTAACCCTACGTGGAGCCCTCTCCTGGATCAGCCTGGATCCTTCCCACCTTCACCTTTGGCTCTGAGCATCTTCTCCCTGCATGGATCTGCATTTTGGGGACAGCCTGGATGGATCCCAAGGGACATCTGGACACCACTGGATTGGGGAAAGAACCAGCCCTGGAGTTGCAGGAGCAGATGCACCCAAACAGGAGCAGGTTTCCTTCTCCTGGGAAATCTGGAGCTTCTCAGCTGCCTGGAATTTGTGCTCTGGATATTCCAGACTGTGGATTCACACCCTGCAAAAATCAGCCTGCAAAGGGATGTGCACAGCAGATGTCTGAGGTTTGCTGATCTGTGAGTTCAAAATTCCCACCCTGCCAGGGCTGATTCCTGCAAGGATCCACAGGAATTCAAAATTCCCACCCTGCCGGGGCTGATTCCTGCAAGGATCCACAGGAATTCAAAATTCCACCCTGCCAGGGCTGATTCCTGCAAGGATCCACAGGAATTCAAAATTCCCACCCTGCCAGGGCTGATTCCTGCAAGGATCCACGCAGGAAAAGTGAGGATGGAGCTGAGGAGGGAATTCCTGGAACACAAAGTCCTTGGAGAGGAGAAAAAGGAGCCTTGGAAAACATCTGTGCCCAAGGGGATGAATTGGATCTTTGTGATGATGAATGCAGAGTAAATGGGAAAGAAGGAGGGAAAAGAGGAGGGTTTTTTTGGCAAAGGAGGGAAATTCTGGGAAAGAAGGAGGGAAATGAGAAGGGGTTTTTTTTGGGAAAGAAGGAGGGAAATGGGAAATGAGAATGAGTTTTTTGGGAAAGAAGGAGGGAAATGAGAACAGTTTTTTTGGGAAAGAAGGATAGAAATGAGAAGTGTGTTTTGGGAAAGAAGGAGGGGACTTTTGGGAAAGAAAGAGAGAAATAAGAAATGAGTTTTTTTTGAGAATGAAGGCGGGAATTGAGAAACAGTTTTGGGCCATGACTGTGAGCCAGAGGCGTTGGAGGGCTTGCAGCAGTGGGTGGTTTTCCCTGGGGTTATTTCTGCTCCAGAGATGCTTTCCCAGCCTGGAAAAAAGCTGGGATGGGGTGGACATTCCTTGGAGAGGCTCCTGCAGCTCCAGTCTCATCCCCACATCTGCTGGGCTCTTGCCAGGCCTCTCTCCCTGCTTCCTGAGGATGCTCCAGGTGAAATAAAACATTTCATTATTGATCTCCAGCAGGTGAAGCTGCTCCAGGCAGGGCAGCGCCGTGGCTGTGGTGCAGAATTCCTGGGATGCAGAAAATCAATTTTTCCTGGATGGGAGCATCATGGGGCTGGAGGCCAGAGCTGCAGAGCTATGGGGACAGTCACTGCTGGATGGGGACAGTCACTGCTGGATGGGGACAATAATATTTGGATGGGGACACTCATTGTTGGATGGGTATACTCCTGGAAATATTAATAGAAAATATTCAATATATAATATGGAATATATATGAAATATCTATTAAAATATATAAAATACTTTATATTTATATATGTATAGATATATGTAAATTAAAAATATCTATATTTTTCCTGAAAAGAACTCCTCCATGTCCCTGAGCAGGGGCCCTGGGGGTCCCTGCAGCTCCCAGGCCGTGCTGTGGCCGTGGCAGTGGCAGGAGGGGGGCAGGGGACAGTGCCAGCCCTGTCAGGTGGCACAGCCCTGAGCTGGCAGTGCCCCTGGCACAGGCAGGGCGGATGCTCCCGGGGTGGGCAGCACCTGGCACAGCTCGGGGTGCCAGCACTGCCCAGGCTGGCTGCAGAGGGGTGGCACCCAGGGGACAGTCCCTGCTCTGAGACCCCTGGGCTGGGGTCAGGCTGGTGCTGCTGGGCTGGATTGGTTTATTTATTTGGATTTATTAATTATAATCTGTATGTATATATTATAATTATATTATATTTTAATTTAGATTTTATGAAATTATTTTCGTTATGAATATAAATATGTATGTATTTAATATAATAATATATTTATTTTATACATTAATTTATTAAGTTCTTGTTATTTTTATTAATTAATTTATTTTATTTTTATTCTTAAATTAATTTTTATAATTATATTATCTAATTTTTATTTTTATATATTTTATATATATATACATAATATATATCTATTTACTTATATATTTATGTACTTATTTATTCGAGGAGTTTGTGATGGCAGCAAAAGCATAAATTTCTTTTCACCTTGTGTGTGTGGAAAATGAAGAAATTCAGGTGTTTCCATTTGCTGGGCCTGGGGATTGTGCCATGTCCCCCTTGTCCCTGGCACGACAGCTTCCCAAAAATAGCTGTCCTTGGGCTGGGGGGGTTATCTGATCCTGGAGCTGCTCTCCCTGCCCTTGGGCTGCTCCAGGAGGAAGAGGAGGAGGAGCTGAAGGAACACAGCCTGGGGAGGGACAGGAGCATGTCCTTGCCTGTTGTAAAACCCCAAAGTTGGGGAAAAATGGGGCAAAACCCTGAAGTAGGGGAAAAAGGAGGTAAAACCCCAAAGTTGGGGAAAAAGGAGGTAAAACCCTGAAGTAGGGGAAAAATCATTTAAAACTCCAGAGCTGGGGAAAAATGAGGTAAAACCCCAACTTGAGGTAAAGCCCCAGAGTTGGGGATAAAAGGGGTAAAACCCCAACTCAAGGTAAAACTCCAGAGTTGGGCAAAAATGAAATAAAACCCCACAGTTGGAAGAAAAGGAGGAAAAACCCCAGAGTTGGGGGAAAATGAGTTAAAACCCCAACTCGAGGTAAAAACCTCAGAGTTGGGGAAAAATGAGGTAAAACTCCAAAGTTGGGGATAAATTAATAAATTAAATAAAACTTCAGAGCTGGGGAAAAATGAGACAGCACTTGGAGCCATCCCAAGTTGGGGAAAAATGAAATAAAACCCCAGAGTTGGGGAAAAATGAGGTAAAACTCCCAAGCTGGGGAAAAATGAAATAAAACCCCAGAGTTGGGGAAAAAGGAGGTAAAACCCCAACTTGAGGTAAAACCCCAGAGTTGGGGAAAAATGAGGTAAAACTCCAAAGTTGGGGATAAATTAATAAATTAAATAAAACTTCAGAGCTGGGGAAAAATGAGACAGGACTTGGAGCCACCTGGGACAGTGGAAGGTGTCCCTGCCATGGCAAGGGTGGGATAAAAGGGGTAAAACCCCAACTCAAGGTAAAACTCCAGAGTTGGGCAAAAATGAAATAAAACCCCACAGTTGGAAGAAAAGGAGGAAAAACCCCAGAGTTGGGGGAAAATGAGTTAAAACTCCCAAGTTGGGGAAAAATGAAATAAAACCCCAGAGTTGGGGAAAAAGGAGGTAAAACCCCAACTTGAGGTAAAACCCCAGAGTTGGGGAAAAATGAGGTAAAACTCCAAAGTTGGGGATCTGGGGATAAATTAAATAAAACTTCAGAGCTGGGGAAAAATGAGACAGGACTTGGAGCCACCTGGGACAGTGGAAGGTGTCCCTGCCATGGCAAGGGTGGCACTGGTGACCTTTAGGTCCCTCCAACCCAAACCATACTGGGATTAAAACCATTCCCAGTGTCCTTTCATCCCCAGTTCCATCCCCACTGGCCAAATCAGGGATGCTCTGCCGGGATCTGCTCGTGGCAGGATCCTCCAGCAGCTCTGGGGCTGTGCTCCTGTCCCTGGGAGCTGCCTTGGGGACAGCAGTGTCCCCTGTCCCCATGGGTGCTGCAGGTGGGGTGGCAGGACCCATCTCAGCTCAGAAATGGCAAAACCCCCCCTGGTTTTTGGGACCATCCCTGCAGAGGGACAGGGACAGCACAGAGCTGTGCTCAGGTGGCTTTTGGGGACACTGCTGGAGGGAGGTGACCCCGTTAATTGTCCTTTTCCCTGTGCAGAGAGCCAGCCCACGACGTCAGACGAGACCGTGGTGGCCGGGGGCACGGTGGTGCTCAAGTGCCAGGTGGAGGATCCCGATGATTCCTCACTGCAGTGGTCCAACCCTGCCCAGCAGACCCTGTACTTCGGGGAGAAACGAGGTAAAATCCTACAGCTGGGGAAAAAAAAGGTAAAATCACAACTCCAGGTAAAACCCCAAAGCTGGGAAAAATGAGGTACAATCCCACAGTGGGGAAAAATATGGTAAAACCCTAACTGGAGGTAAAACCCCACAGTTGGGGAAAAATGGGGTAAAACCCCAACTGGAGGTAAAACCCCAAAGCTGGGAAAAATTAGGTAAAACCCCACAGTTGGGGAAAAACGGGGTAAAACCCCAACTTGATGTAAAACACCAGAATTGGGGGAAAAGGAGGTAAAACCCCACAGCTGGGTAAAAATGAGGTAAAATCCCACAGCTGGGAAAAATGAGGTAATACCCCAACTGGAGATAAAACCCCATAGCTGGGAAAAATGAGGTACAATCCCAAAGTTGGGGAGAAATGAGGTAAAATAGCAGAACTGGGGAAAAATGAGTTAAGATCCCAACTCCAGGTAAAACCCCAAAGCTGGGAAAAATTAGGTACAATCCCACAGTGGGGAAAAATATGGTAAAACCCCAACTGGAGGTAAAACCGCAGAGCTGGGAAAAAATGAGACAAAACCCCAACTCCAGGTAAAACCCCAAAGCTGGGAGAAACAAGGTAAAGCCCCACAGCTGGGGAAAAATGGGATAAAACCCCAACTTGATGTAAAACCCCAGAGTTGGGGAAAAATGAGGTAAAACCCCACAGCTGGGTAAAAATGAGGTAAAATCCCACAGCTGGGAAAAATGAGGTAATACCTCAACTGGAGATAAAACCCTGTAGCTGGGAAAAATGAGGTACAATACCAGAGCTGGGGAAAAATGAGATAAAACCCCACCGCTGGGGAAAAATGAGGTAAAACCCCACAGTTGGGGAAAATGAGGTAAAATCCCACCATGGGGAAAAATTGGTAACACCCAAACTGGAGGTAAAACTCCAAAGTTGGGGAAAATGAAATAAGACCTCACAGCTGGGGGAAAAATGAGGTAAAATCCCAACTCTGGGTAAAACCCCACAGTGGGGATAAATGGGGTAAAACCCTAACTAGAGGTAGAACCCCACAGTTGGGGGAAATGAGGTAAAACCCCAAAGTTGGGGAAAAAATCTAGGTAAAAACCCAGAGCTGGGAAAAATGAAGTAAAACCCCAACTCCAGGTAAAACCCCAGAGCTGGGGTGATGACACTGAGCTGGGGCACTGAGCTGGGATGGTGGCACTGAGCTGGGGCAGTGCCTGGGATGGTGGCACTGAGCTGGGGTGGTGACACTGAGCTGGGGCACTGAGCTGGGGTGGTGGCACTGAGCTGGGGCAGTGCCTGGGATGGTGGCACTGAGCTGGGGTGGTGACACTGAGCTGGGGCAGTGCCTGGGATGCTGGCACCTCACTGGGGTGGTGGCACATTGTCCCTTTTGTCCCCAGCCCTGCGGGATAACAGGATCCAGCTGGAGAGGTCCACCCCCAACGAGCTGACCATCAGCATCAGCGACGTGGTGCTGGCCGACGAGGGCGAGTACACCTGCTCCATCTTCACCATGCCCGTGAGGACAGCCAAGGCCCTGGTCACCGTGCTGGGTAGGACACGGGGACAGCCCTAAATGTGCCACCCTTGATGAAGGATTGCCCTCTGTGCCTGAAATCCAGGCTGTGACACCCTTGCCAAAAGATTGCCCACCAGACGTAAAATCCAGGCTGTGCCACCCTTGTTAAAAGATTCTCCACTGTGCCTAAAGTCCAGGCTGTGCCACCCTGGCTAAGAAGTTTCTCAGTGTCAGGTGCAGGTTTTGGAGTTCCAAGAGCAGGATTTGGGATACCAGGTGCAGGTTTTTGTGCCACCCTTGCTAAAAGATTCTCCACTGCCCCTAAAGTCCAGGCTGTGCCACCCTTGCTGGAAGATTCCCCACTGTCCCTAAAGTCCAGGCTGTGCCACCCTAAGAAGTTTCCCAGTGTCAGGTGCAGGTTTTGGAGTTCCAAGAGCAGGATTTGGGATACCAGGTGCAGGTTTTGGAGTACCAGGTGCAGGATTTGGGTTTCCAGTGCAGGATTTGGGCTTCTGGGTGCAGGATTTGGGATGCCAGGTGCAGGATTTGAGGTTCCAGTGGCAGGTTTTGGGGTGCCAGGTGGAGGATTTGGTGTACCAGGTGGAGGATTTGGGATGCCAGGGCAGAATTTGGGATGCCAGGACAGGATTTGGGGTTCCAGGTGCAGGTTTTGGAGTACTAGGTGCAGGATTTGAGGTCCCAAGAGCAGGATTTGGGTGCCGGGGGCAGCTTTTGGAGTACCAGCGCAGGATTTGAGATACCAGGTGTAGGATTTGGGATGCCAAGGGAATGTTTGGGATGTCAGGTGCAGGGTTTGGGATGCCAGGGCAGGATTTGGGATGCCAGGGGAAGGTTTTGGAGTACTAGGGGCAGGATTTGGGATGCCAGGGCAGGTTTTTGAGTGCCAGGGTGGGATTACCCTAAGGAAAGGATTCCCCAACCCCCATCAGCACCTCCCAGCTCCCATCACCTGCGTGCCTGTCACACCTTGCGGTGGCACTGCCAGCTCAGATTTGCTGTTTTATTGTGTCCTCCTCTTCCTCCTCCTCCAGGAATCCCCCAGAAGCCCCAGATCTTCGGGCACGAGCAGCCCATCGATGAGGAGAAGGTGGCGCGGCTCATCTGCCGCTCGTCCGGCAGCAAACCCGCGGCGCAGCTGCGCTGGAGGAAGGGCAACAGGGACATCAAGGGTGGGTGGCACTGGCTGGGTGGGGACACGGGGTGGGGACAGCCTGGGGACACCGCGGGGGGAGCGCACGGTGGCACGGGGGGCTGAGTTCACGTTAATGAATTGTTGGACAGGTGAGTGTTGGAGGTTGGGGGGTTCTAGAGGGGTGTTGGGTTATAGTTGAGGGTAGTCATGAGTTTCTTTGTTAGGAGGTAATATAGAATTATATTATTTGATATGGAATATAAAAATATATTTTAATATGTATAGAATGAGATATATTAAATATATGTCATTATATGTTATGTATAATGTAACATAATATAGTATAATTTTATAACATAGTTATGTATTATATTATGTTATATTGCATTGATTATGTAATTTATAATAATATATATTGATACATAAAATATAGAACTCCTTATATTATATATTAATTATATATTATACATTATATATTATATATTATATATAATGTAATATAATATATAATATAATAATTATATAATATAGTTTTATATTATATTAGGTTATATTACATTGATTATATAATATATAATAATATAGATAATTATATAAAATATATAATATAGAATACATAATGATTCTGTCATATGCAATATAATAATATAAATTACATTAATTCTAATTATTACATTATATTATATTACAGTACATTACGTTATACATATTTTTATATATAATAATATATAATATATAATAATATATAATATATAACCTTTTAAACTAATACAACTTTCTAAACTAATCTATGATTTTTCTGCTTCCTGTCTGTGTATTGTATTTTTATAATTATAATAATGCACTTGTAATACAATTATAATGCAGTTATAATGCAGTATATTATAATACATAATTAATATATTTTATAATACAGTTATAATACAATTATAATGCAGTTATAATTCAGTATATTATAATACATAATTAATAGATAATATATAATAGAATACAGTTTTAATACAGTCATAATTCAATTCTATCACAACTACAATAACATTTTTGCATTTACATCAATCCAAGCTTCTCTTAAGGCTGCAGCTCAAACCCTTCAGTGGGAATTTCCATTTTTCCCATTGCCATAGCTCAGTGTGTGCCATCTGTCCCTGTCCCCACAGACTCAGGCACTGAGGTGGTGGAGGACCCCAACGGCAAGACCTTCACGGTGACCAGCAGGGTGGAGTTCCGTGTCACCAAGGAGGACAACGAGGTCGAGGTCACCTGCACCGTGGACCACGAGTCCCTGCAGAACTCTGAGAGGTCCACCACGCAGAAGCTGCAGGTCCACTGTACGTGGGGGGACGTTTGGGGTGGGCTGGGGGCTCAGGGGACACCACACAGGTGTGCTCAGGGACACGTGGACATCGTGGTCCTGGCACCCTGGGGGCACAGTGACACTTCCCCTGCATGGTGACACTTCCTCTGCATGGTGACATACACAGCCTCAGCTTCCCACCCCTGTCCCCAAATCCTGCTTGTCCCCATCTCCTAGAGGTTTGTCCCTGCTCCGCTTCTCTCATCCTGTCCCCAAGTCCTGATTGTCCCCAAATCCTGCTTGTCCTTCTCCACTTCCCTCATCCTCTCCCCAAATCCTGATTGTCCCCACATCCTTCTTGTCCCCATCTCCCAGGGCTTTGTCCCTGTACCATTTCCCTCATCCTGTCCCCAAATTTGGATTTGGGGTTCCAGGTGCAGGATTTAGGATTCTGGGGGCTCGATTTGGGATCCCAGGTGCAGGATTTGGGGTGCCAGGGCAGGATTTTTGGTACCAGGTACAAGATTTGGGGTTCCAGGGCAGGATTTAGGATTCTGGGGACAGGATTTGGGGTTCCAGGCCCTCACCCCACTGTTCCTCTCCCCTTTTCCAGACAAGCCTACGGCGAAGATCGAGCCGCACCCGCAGTACCCACGGGAGGGGGAGAAGCTGCAGCTGCAATGTGACGGGCAGGGCAACCCCATGTAAGGCCTTCCTCACCTCCCTCCTCCTCCTCAGGGCCTCCCTTCCCTTGCCAGGTCCCACAGTGAGCCCCAGGAGGTGCTGGGTGGGTTTGGGGTGTCCCTGTCCCGGGGGTTCCATGAGAGCTCCCTGTCCTCTCCTGGAGCAGCAGATCCATCCTGGCTCATCCCTAAATTAAACATTTCCCCCTTTGTGTCCTGGGACATCCTCAAGGAGCTGGAACTCAACAGAAAAACCCCAAGATGTCAGTTTATACCCATCCCATTCCTGTAGGATTTTATTACTTCCCCACCCTGAAAAAAGATCCCAGTAACATTAATATAAAAATAAACAGAAAAACAGAAAAACTTTAAACCCGGGGTTTAGTTTATCCCCATCCCATTCCTATAGTATTTTATCTTCCCCACCCTGGGAAACAATCCTAGTGAAATTAATATAAAGCTGAACAGAAAACCCTAAGGAATCAGTTGACCCCATCCTGTTCCTATAGGATTTTGTCTTCCCCACCTTGTGAAAAGATCCCATTAATGTTAAGATAAAGCTAAACAGAAAAACTGAAACCCCAAGATGTCAGTTTATCCCCATCCCATTCCTGTAGGATTTTATCTTCCCCACCCTGTGAAAAATCCTAATGACATTAATATAAAACTAAACAGAAAACCAGAAGAGAAAAACTTAAAATACAACAGAAAAACCCCAAGGAACCAGTTTAGCCCATCCTGTTCCTACAGGATTTTATCTTCCCCCACCCTATAAAAAGATCCCAGTGACATTAATATAAAGCCAAACAGAAAAATTGAAACCCCAAGGTATCAATTTATCCCCATCATATTCCTGTAGGATTTTCTCTTTCCCACCCTACAAAAAGATCCCAGTGACATTAACATAAATCTAAGCAGAAAAACCCCAAGGAATCCGTTATCCCATACTGTTCCTATAGGATTTTGTCTTCCCCACCTTGTGAAAAGATCGTAGTACCATTAATATAAAACTAAACAGAAAAACAGAACAGAAAAACTTAAATACAACAGAAAAACTCCAAGGTATCAGAAGAGAAAAACCCCGAGGTATCAGTTTATCCCCATCCTATTCCTATAGGATTTAGTCTTCCCCACCCTATAAAGAGATCCCAGTAACATTAATATGAAACTAAACAGAAAAACAAACACAACAGAAAACCCCCAGGGTATGAGAACAGAAAACCCCCAAGGTATCAGTTTACCCCATCCCATTCCTGTAGGATTTTATCCTCCCCACCCTATAAAGAGATCCCACTAACACAAAGCTGACCAGAAAAGCAGAGCAATGGAAGCCCCAAGGAACGGTTTGTGCCCAGCCCGCAGGAATTCCTCTGGGAGAAGGAGGGCAGCGACGCTCCCCTGCAGCTCAGCTCCGACAGCGTCCTCATCTTCCCCTTCCTCAACAAGAGTGACAGTGGCACCTACGTGTGCACGGCCACCAGCTCCATGGGCAGCGTGGTGGCCAAGTACAACCTGGACGTCAGCGGTGAGTGTGGCGCTGGGGGCACCCGTGCTGTGTGCCCAGAAAGTGTCACTGTGTCACCTGAGAATGTGTCACTGTGCACTGGGGGCACTGTGTCCTGTGTGCACAAAAGGTGTCACTGTGTCACCTGAGCACTGGGGGCACTGTGTCCTGTGTGCCCAGAAAGTGTCACTGTGTCACCTGAGAATGTGTCACTGTGCACTGGGGGCACTGTGTCCTGTGTGCCCAGAAAGTGTCACTGTGTCACCTGAGAAAGTGTCACTGTGTCACTGTGCACTGGGGGCACTGTGTCCTGTGTGCACAGAAAGTGTCACTGTGTCACCTGTGCACAGGGGGCACTGCATCCTGCATGCCCAAAAAGTGTCACTGTGTCATCGGTGGATGTGTGTACAGGGGGCACTGCATCCTGCATGCCCAAAACGTGTCACCGTGTCATTGTGTCACCTGGGTATGAGTGCACTGCGTCTTGTGTGCCCAAAAAGTGCCACCCTGCCACCTGTGCATAGGGCACTGCACCCTGTGTGCCCAAGAAGTGTCACTGTGTCATTGTGTCACCTGTGGATGAGGGCACTGCATCCTGTGTGGCCAAAAAGTGTCACCGTGTCACCCTGTCACCTCTCCTGCGGTGGGAAGGGGTAGATGCTGCTGCTCCCCATGTGGTGCTGTCCCCTGACTGTGCTCTGCTTGTCCCTGTGTCCCAGTGCCATGTGTCACATGTGGCACAGGTCCTGTGTGTCTGTCCCCATGTCCCCATGCCGTGTATCACACGTGGTTCAGGGTTCTTTGTGTGCCCCCATGTCCCCATGGGTTGGTGGTTCAGGGCTGTGTGTGTCCCCATGTCCCCATGCCATGTCACACATGGTTCAGGGCTATATGTGTCCCCATGGATTGGTGGAACAGGGCTCTGTGTGTCCCCATGTCCCCCTGCCATGTGTCACACGTGGTTCAGGGTTCTTTGTGTGCCCCCATGTCCCCATGGGTTGGTGGTTCAGGGCTGTGTGTGTCCCCATGTCCCCATGCCATGTGTCACACATGATTCAGGGCCGTGTGTGCTGCTGCCAGTGCCCACCTCTGGCTGCCACCCCAGCCCATGCCCACCCCACATGATCCCTTTCCCTGGCATTTTTCCTTGGATTTGGGAAATCCAAAGGTTCCTCTCCTTCTCCTCTCTTCCATCTCTCTCTCCCACTCCCTGCTCCAGCTCTTCCCTTTCCTCCTTCCCTGCACAGCAGTGGCACCCCAGTGGCACTTTGTCCCCTGTGTCCCCTCCCTCAGCCTGCCCAGAACGATCTCCCAAATACCCAACCCTGTGCAGCCACTCCTGTGTCACCCCTTGTGTGTCCCCTGTGTCCCCTGTGTGAGCACCCAGAGCTCTCTGCACCATCCGGGAGCTCACCCCCAGTGCCTCGTGCGGTCCTTGAGAGGTGGCACCTGTTGTCCCTTGCCCACCTGGTGGCACCACCCCTGTCACAGCAGGCACAGAGCTCCATATCCAGGCTTGGTGGAACTCCCACTTTGTCCCTAAAGCCACTCATGTCTCAGGCCCTGGGAGCCACCCCCAGCCTTGTCCACCTTGGTGCCAGCACCCTGTGGTTCCCAAGGATGTGCACAGGTGGCACCTTGTGATGGGTGACACCACAAGGGTCCCTCAGGGTCTGGCAGGACAGGAGATGGCAGAAGATGGTCACAGTGTCCCAGAGGTTGGTGGCAGAAGCAGAGGGACCCGTGAGGGTCACGGATGGACCTGCTGAGGGTCCCCTCAGGGCTCTGTCACCTCAGTGGCCCTTCGTGGCATTGATCCATGTCCTGTGTTTTTGTTGTCCTCCCCAGATCTTCCCCAGCTCCCCACCCCACACGTTCACTCCACCCGGGGCCCTTCCCAGCCCATCTCTCATGCCTCCATGGCCTCAGCTCCATCCTTCACTCCAGCTCCCATCCAAGGTACCGTAAGCTCCTTTTCTGTCTCTTTGACCTGGAGAAGCTCCACAGGAGGACGGTGGCCCTGCCCTGGCCTGGGGACAGCCCTGCCAGGTGGCTCCAGCCCCGTGGTGTGGATTTTGGCATTTTCCAGGAGGAACCCTGAGCAGCAGCTCCCCGAGCTGTCCCTTGTCCTGTGTGTCCTTGTGCCGTGTTGTCCCTCTGTCCTGCTGCCACCCCTGTGTGTCCTCCGCCTTGTCCTTCCCAAATGTGGCTCTGTCCCCACCCTGAGCTGATGTGGCACAGCTGGGAGGAGGGATTCCAGCAGGGAATGGAATGTCCTTCCACTGGATTCCCCACCCAGGACAGGATGTGGCTGACTCGGGACCACCTTTGGGGTCCTGCCATCCTTGGGGGTGCCATCACTTCTCGGGGTGGCCATGCCAGCCTGCATGTCCCCTCCCATCCAAACCTGCTCATCCTCCCTTTTTGGGGCCAAAGCCCCACTGTGGAGGATGGGATTTCCATTTTGCTTTTTGAATTTTTATTTTTATTTTTGTAGAGGATGAGATTTCCCCTTTGCTCCCCCTATTCTCACTGCCAGGATCCACAGCAGGACGGAGCTGCTGGCACAGGATGGAGCTCCTGGTGGGGAGCAGCAGCTCCTGCTGCCCTGCAGGGTCTCAGCTCTTTGTCTCTTTTTTCCCTCCCCCTGCCTGGGCAGATGCCAGCCCGGTGCCCTCGACCTCCAGCACCTACCACGCGATGATCGGCGGGGTGGTGGCTGTCATCGTCTTCCTCCTGCTCAGCCTCCTCATCGTGCTGGGACATTACCTGATCAGGCACAAAGGTACGGCCTGGGGGGCTGCAGGGGGAGCTGGAGGGGCTCTTGGGGCAGCTCCTGGTCCTGCCCCAGGTGTGGGAATGTCAGGAATGTCCCGGTGAATGCAGGAGGAGGGAGCTCCCACCCCTGTTCTCCATCTCTGCTCCACACCCACTGTCCCCAGAGTCCCTGTCCCCATGTCCCACTCAGCTCCCTCCCTCTGCCTTCCTCCTCCTCCTCCTCCTCCTTTCCCTCCACCTGCCCTTTTCATGCCCAGCAGGTTTGTGCCCAAGCCCTGGGGACACGGTGACACCCCCCACCCTGCTCTGGGGGGCAGCCAGGACCCCCTGCTTCTCCAGGAGGGCTTGGGTGGGGTCAGGAGCCTGACTGGCACTGGTCACTCCACAAGTGGACACTGCCCAAAAAACCTGGAGCACCCCAGTGAGTCTGCATCCCATCCCATCGATCCCATCCCATCCCACTGATCCCATCCCATGGATCCCATCCCATCCCATCCTATTGATCCCATCCCATCCCCTCCCATCTCATCCCACTGATCCCATCCCCTCCAATCCCATCCCATTGATCCCATCCCCTCCAATCCCATCCCATTGATCCCATCCCCTCCCATCCCATCCCCCATTGCAGCCAAGCCCAGTGGAGCCCTCCAGGCGCTCTGGCTGTGTGGGAGAGCGCTGGCAGAGCCCCCTGTGACCCCAAACCCTGTCCCCTGTCCAGGCACGTACCTGACCCACGAGGCCAAGGGCTCGGACGACGCTCCGGACGCCGACACCGCCATCATCAACGCCGAGGGCGGCCAGGCCGGCGGCGACGACAAGAAGGAATATTTCATCTAAAAGGGTCAGAGAGAGAGAGAGAGAGAGAGAAAATGGAGCCAAGAGAACCCCGATGGCAACGGCAACCAGACCACAAACCCCACAAAACCCAACAGATTTTCTCTGGCGCCCGGCACGGGCGGACGGACGGACGGACAGAGGGATGGCGGGACAGAGAGCAGGGAGAGCCACCGGCCTCGAGGCGCTGCTGACGCTTCTTGAACTTGTACAAATCCTTCACTCCAACAGCGAGAGCCCCGGCCCCGTTTGCTTGCTTGCACCTCCATCCCCACGCCCCGACCCCACAGACCAACCCGTGAGTGAGCGACTTCTTCCTTCTTCCTTTTGGACCTTTTTTATTTTTTGGCTTTGGTTTCGTGGCTGCTCTTTGCTTCGGGCCCTTGGTTGGGGTGTTGGGCTGGGGTCGATGTAGCTCTTCCCTTTGTTTCTCTCCCTTTTGGTTTCTTTGATACCCAAGGATAAAATCAGCTCCGGGTTCCCGGGGTGAGGTTGGGATCCTGGGTGTCCCCGTTGTCCCCTCCCTGTGGTGGGGGGTGACTCCAGGTGGGAGCAGAGCGAGACCCTGCCCCGATTTTATCCTTGGTGGTTCTTGTGGAGCAGTGTCCATGCAGGAGCAGAGCTGTCCTCGTGCAGTCAGTGTGTGAAAGGGGGTGAAAGCCCAGGGTGGGACCCCCAGAGACACCAGGAGCCCCCACAGCTCCCTGGTCCCACCCCAGCGGGAGGGGGGAGGGCTGAGGTTTATTTTGGGGGGGCAAATCTAGAGGAAAAGCCCCCAATTTTTTTTAATTGTTCTTAAATTCTCTGATTGGAAATGCCAATTTGAACCATCTATTGAGATGTTCAGTGCAGGAGGCAGTGCCCTGGGGCTGGGGCTGCTTCCCTGGGACCCCCAGAGCAGGGCTGGGGTCTCTCTGCCCCCCTTCCCTCCCCAGCCCCTTCCCAGGACAGGGACGAGCTTGGAAAGGGCTGATTTTCTTCTTGGCTCTGAGAACCCCAACCAAAACACCTGGATTTGGGGTCTGGGGAGTTTGGGGTCACCACTGAGGCTTTGGAGGGGGGTTCATCCTTCTTTCCTTGCCCTTCCTCCTGCCTCTTTCACCTTCACTTCCAAGACAAAAGCAAACACCTTTCCCCACCTCTCCAGCTCAGCCCCCCC
The DNA here is from genome assembly GCF_014805655.1 of Passer montanus. Taxonomy (NCBI): domain Eukaryota; kingdom Metazoa; phylum Chordata; class Aves; order Passeriformes; family Passeridae; genus Passer; species Passer montanus. Next base: position 75,708 of record NW_024367484.1, read on the forward strand.
CAAACCAGGCACCCCCAGGGTGGGGCTGCCCCCCCTGGCATCCTTAGGGCACCCCCAGCCTTGGCACGAGGTGTTCTGGGATCCCAAATCCCAGTCTGGGCACAAGGGGGTGCAGGAGATGCCCTTGGGCTGGGCATCCTGTGGATTTGGGGTTGTGTGGAGGGGAGGAACCCTTGGAGAGGGGGTAACCTCACCAGGGAGGTCACCCCATGGATTTTGGGAGGGGTAACCTCACCTGGGAGGTCACCTTGTGCATGTGGGGTCGTCTGGAGGAGAAGGAACCCTTTAAGAAATGGGTAAGCTCACCTGGGAGGTCATTTCGTGGATTTGGAGTTATCTGGAAGATGAGGGGACCCTTGGAGAGGGGGTAACCTCACCTTGGGAGGTCACCTCGTGGATTTTTTGGGGGGTGACCTCAGCTGGAAGGTCTCCCCATAGATTTGGGGTTGTCTGGAGAAGAGGAACCCTTTGGGATGGAGGTAACCTTAGCTGAGAGGTCACCCCGTGGATTTGGGGTCATCTGGAGGAGCCCTTTGGGAGGGGTAACCTCACCTGGGAGGTCACCTTGTGGATTTTGGGAGGCGGTAACCTCGCCTGGGAGGTCACCCCAAGGATTTGGGGTCATCTGGAGGAGAAGGAACCCTTTAAGAAATGGGTAACCTCACCTGGGAGGTCACCCCAAGGATTTTGGGAGGGGTAACCTCACCTGGGAGGTCACCCTGTGAATTTGGGGTCGTCTGGAGGATGAGGGGGCTCTTAAGGAAGGTGGAGTGGAAAGCCCACCTGGGAGGTGCAGGAAGAATTTCACCACCTCTTCCACAGGGCTGGAAGTGCCACCCCCCAAACCCTGCCAGCACCTGGCACCTGTGGCACCTGGCTCAGGTGAGGCAGAGGAGGCCCAGCCCGGTGCCACACACAGGGATGTGCCACTGGGGACACTGCAGAGGTGACCAACGTGGCTCAGCTGTGTCAGGAGCGCTGCTGGCACTGGGAAGGAGCAGGACACGGAGATTTTGAGGGGTTTTTTTTGCTGGCTACAGCCATTTTTGGGGTGTTTTTCCTCCTTTCCAACCTCTGGGGGATGAATCCTGGGGCTGCCAACAACACTTGAGGTCCCCAGGACCGAGTCATTCCTGCAAATAAAAATCACCCAGATGTGTTCTCCAGCAGAATTCCATCTCCTGGGGCTGGAGGCGTCCCAGGCAGAGCCAGGAGCAGGGGTGGGAGTGGGGCAGGTGGTCCCTGGGGCAGGGAGGTGGGAGCTGCCAGAGACAGGGGGGCTTTTCCCCCTTGGAATTCAGTTGGTTCTGCTGCTCCAGAGCTGCTCCAAAGGAGAACAGCCTGGTCTTGGTGGTTCTGAGGTGGTTTTGGTAGTTCTGAGGTGGTTTTGGTGGTTTTGAGATGGTTTTGAGGTGGTTTTCAGCTGTTTTGAGGTGTTTTTGAGGTGCCACGTGCTGTGGGGTGTGGCAGGGCAGCCCAGGGAGCAGGCAGGGACCTGTGGAGATGTCACCTGGCCCGGTGTCACCTGCAGGTCACAGAGAGGGGCTGGGAGGGCTCAGAGATTCCACCTGAGGCCACTTGTGGCAGTGGGAACCAAAGGGTTTGGTGGAGCTGGGAGCAGTGGAGAAGATGTGTGTCACAGCTGGGGGTGACAGCAGCGTGGCCCTGGGGTGACAGGGACCCTCCCAGACTGGGAGGACTCCAGGTGGAAGCTGTGACAGGGACACTCCACGTCACCACATTGACAGCGAGTCCCTGACCCTTTTGGGGTCACTGTGTGGAGTCCTTGGGGGTGACAGACACCCCATGTCACAGAGGAGCAGGGGCTGGGTGGCCTGGGGGAGACAAGCGGGGTGTGGCCCCTGTCCTTGTCCCCTTGAGGGTTGGTGACACCGCGTTGTAGCTACGAGAGGCGTGACACCACAGACTGGGGGAGGTGGCAGGGTCAGTGTCACCGTGTCTGGGACAGCCCAGGCCACCACCCCATCCTCAGGGGGTCCTGTTGGTGGCCCCACATCCACCCAGTCACGGGGGCTGGGTCACCAGGAGGATTTGGGGACCCCCTGGGAGGCTGTGGCTGCTTCCTGGCTGGCACTGAACTCTCAATAGACACGAAAGCCATATTTTGGGGAGCTCTGGAGAGGCCAGGGGTGGGGCCAGAGGCTGGGCTGTGTTGTTGTGCTGTGTTTTTTTGTCTGTACATAAAAGGGAGCCAACGACCGTCGATGTGACTTTATAACCTTTCTAATATCCTGTGCTAATATCGGAAAATAATCCTATAAATATATCTGGATTACACACCTTACCTGCCTGCCTCTCTGCATTTGGGGATGGGGGAGTTTTGGGGGGGTTGGTGGGTCAGGGTGACAGAGATCAGCCCTGACTCAAACCTCCCCTGAGTCCCCAAATCTCACACCTCACCCCCAGACCCACCAGAGTCACCCTGATCCTGACCCTCAGCACCTCCCACAAAGAGCAGCAACCCCAGTCCCAACCCTGGGGATCCCTGGGCCTTTCCCCCCCAGAATCTGCCCCTCAATCCCCCCAAATTGCCAATTCCCACATTCCTTCTCAGCCCTTGCACCCCCAAATCTGCCCCTCAATCCCCCCCGATTGCCAATTCCCAGTTCCCCCCAAAGAGCAGTAAACCCCCAAGCCCTGGAGGCTCCCAGCCCTTTCATCCCCAAATCTGCCCCTCAGAGACCCCCAAATCCTGGCCTCCAGCCCTCCCCAAACAGCAGCGACCCCAATTCCCAACCCCTGGAGCTCCCCAGGCCTTTCACCCTTAAATTTCCTCCACATCCCCTCCCAAACTGTCCTTTCCCAGCACTTTCACCCCCAAATATCCTCTCAGCCCTTCCCAAATTACCCCCAGAACCCCAATTCCCAACCCCGGAGCCCCCCAGCCCTGCTCCTCTCCAGGGATGTTCCTCTAAGGATGTCCCTGAAGGCCACCAAGGCACCAGCCCTGTCACCAAGCTGCCACAGGATGACCCCCGGGAGCCCTTCCTTCCTCCCGAGGAAAAACCGGGAAATTCCAGGCTCCAGAGTGGGGGGGTCCCACAGTGCCCACCCCCATCCTGCACCCCAAACCCCTCCCTGGAGCCAGCACACCCCCGGAGCGTGTGGAAAGACAATTAATCCCTGATTAATTTCACTTGTCCTGCCAAGAACTGATCGTTTCCTGCCCGAGAAATTGCGGCGGCTTTCCCGGCAGCGCCATTCCCTGTTTTTCCGCCGGGTGCCAGGGCGGGAGAGGGCAGGGCGGCTCTGGGGCACCTCGGGGGCACCTCTTATCTCCTGCCCGCACTCCTCGGCTCCCTTTGGAGCGGGAGGAGCGGAGCCGAGGCGGGGAGAGCGGAGAAGTCACCCCCGGACACCTCCTGGCACGTGGGTGCCCTGTCCGAGTGGCCACCCCTGAGTGACCACCCCGGTGCCACCCCCGGCACCCAGCGGAGCCCCCAGACTCGTGGGAAAGCCATCATGGGCAACTGTGTCCCCGTGGTGAGTGACCCTCCCCAAATTCCTGTCCCTGGGGGTGTCACATCCCCGTGGAGGGGAGGGCTGGGGGCACGGGGGGTTTGGGGGTGCTCGGTGTGAGAGGAATGTGGGGGTCCCCCAGTGCTGAGCAGGATCATGGGAATGTCCAGTGGGGTTTAGGGGGTCCCTGGTGCTGAGTGGGGTCACAGGAGTCCCCAGTTCTGAGTGGAATCATGGGGTCCCCCAGTTCTGAGCAGGATCATGGGAATCTCCAGTGGAATTTAGGGGAGTTGAGTGGGGTTTGGGGGATCCCTGGGGACCCTAAGAGGGGTCACAGGAGTCCCCAGCACTGAGCAGGATCATGGGAATCCCCAGGGCTCAGTGGGGTTTAGGGGATTTTAGGGGTTTAGAAGTCCCCAGTTCTGAGTAAGATCATGGGGGTCCCCAGTGGATTTAGGGGTGTTGAGTGGGGTTTAGGGGATCCCTGGTGCTGAGCAGGACCACAGAATCTCCAGGACCCAGTGGGGTTTAGGGGATTTTAAGGGTTTAGGAGGCCCCAGCACTGAGCAGAGCCCTGAGGGTCCCTGGTGCTGAGCCAGGACCACGGGAATCCCCAGTGGGATTTAGGGGTGTTGTGTGGGGTTTGGGGGATCCCTGGGGACCCTAAGAGGGGTCACAGGAGTTCCCAGCACTGAGCAGAGCTGTGAGGGTCCCCAGTTCTGAGCAGGATCATGGGAATCTCCAGTGGGGTTTAGGGGGCTTGAGTGCGGTTTGGGGGATTCTTGGGGGCCCTAAGAGGGGTCACAGGAGGGAGTCCCCAGCACTGAGCAGGATCATGGGGGTCCCCCAGTTCTGAGCAGGACCATGGAATCCTCAGTGCTCAGTGGGGTTTAGGGGATTTTAGGGGTTTATAAGTCCCCAGTTCTGAGTAGGATCATAGGGGGGTCCCCAGTGGATTATAGGGGTGTTGAGTGGGGTTTAGGGGATCCCTGGTGCTGAGCAGGACCACAGAATCTCCAGGACCCAGTGGGGTTTAGGGGATTTTAAGGGTTTAGGAGGCCCCAGCACTGAGCAGAGCCCTGAGGGTCCCTGGTGCTGAGCCAGGACCACGGGAATTCCCAGTGGGATTTAGGGGTGTTGTGTGGGGTTTGGGGGATCCCTGGGGACCCTAAGAGGGGTCACAGGAGTTCCCAGCACTGAGCAGAGCTGTGGGGGTCCCCAGTTCTGAGCAGGATCATGGGAATCTCCAGTGGAATTTAGAGGAGTTGAGTGGGGTTTAGGGGGTTCCTGGTGCTGAGTGGGGTCACAGCAGTCCCCAGTTCTGAGCAGGATCATGGGGATCCCTGGTGCTGAGCGGGATCATGGGAATCCACAGGGCCCAGAGGGGTTATGGGGATTTTGGGGGTTTAGGAGTCCCCAGTTCTGAGCAGGACCACGGGGGTCCGTGTCCCCACAGGGGCTGTGCCCACCCTCCGGGCTCTGCATCCTCCCCGTGTCCGTCCTGTGAGACAACGGCCCCGTCCCGGCCCCACCCCGCAGCCGGCCGTCCCCAGCCGCGTCCCCGTGTGTCCCTCCCTGATAACCCGCCCTGCCCAGCCCTGCCCGCCATCCCCACACCGGGGCAGCCCCACGCTGGGACCAGGGCGCTGTGGCACCTTCCCGATGCCCACCCCCCTCACCCGCAGAGCCCCGGCATCCTGGAGACCCCGGACTCCCTGGACCTGGGGGAAATCACGGGCAACCTCTCCTCCTTCTACGACGACGACACTTACATCAACGACACCCTCCTGGACTACGACGCCACACCCTGCCGCAACCACTTCTGTCCCCTCTTCCAGCGCGTGGCCCCCCCTTTCCTGGCCGCCACCTGCGCCACGGCCGCGCTGGCCACCGGCGCTTTGCTGGTGGCCCTGGCCAAGCGTCCCCAGGCGTGGCGGTGGCCGCAGAGCCGAGCGCTGGTGGCACAGCTGGCGCTGGGCACGGCGCTGTTCGCGGCGCTGCTGCCCGCGCTGGCCGCGGGCGTGGCGCGGGGCTGGCACCTGGGCACGGGGCTGTGTCGCCTCACGCACCTCCTGTGGCACTGGAGCGTCTTCGGCCAGGCGCTGCTGGTCGCCAGCGGCTCCTGCGGCACCGCCTGGGCTCGCTGGGACCCCCGGAGCCGGCGCTTGGCCGTGGCCCTGTGGGCAGCGGCGCTGCTCTTGGCCACTCCGGCCGCTCTGGTCAGCGGCGTGGCGGCGGGCACCGCCTGCGTCCGGCGCAGCGTGGGCATCCTGGCACCGGTTTATCTGCTGCACCTGGCGCTGTGCCTGTGCCTGCTGCTGCTGCTGCCCGCGGGGCTGCTGCTGGCCGCGCCGCGCCTCAGGGCGAGCGGCGCCGGGCTCGCCTGGCTCTTCCTGGGGCTCTGGGCGCCCTACGGAGCGGGGCTGGCCGGGGAGTTCCTGCTGCAGGCCGGGCTGCTGGAGCCCACCTGCGGCTCCTTCGAGCACTTCGACATCGCGCTGGGGCTGAGCGAGGGGCTGGGGGTGCTGCACTGCGGCCTCGGGCCCCTGGCGCTGCTGCTCGCCCGGAGCTGCCGCCGCGATGCCGGCGCTGCCGGGGGCTGCTGACACCCGGGGGCTGCTGAGCTCCAGGATTGCCAAGATCCGGGGGCTGCGGAGCTCCGGGAATGCCGAGATCCGGGACTGTCAAACTCCGGGACTGCCGAGCTCGGGGGCTGCCGAGCTCCGGGGGCTGCACTGCGGAGCCAAACGGACCCACGGCACCGCACTTGGACCCCCGGCCCCTGGCGCCAGACTTGGACCCCTGGCACCAGATTGGGCACCCTGGATCCTGGGCACCAACCTTGGCCATTCAGCACTGACCCCTGGCCACCTGGCAGAAGCCTTGGCACCCTGGCACCTGCCTCTGGGCACTGCCTCCTGGCCCCACCGTGCCCCCCCAGCCCCACAGCCTCTGTTCTCCACCCAACACTCCCCCAGGACCCCCCGTTCTGTGCCCTCTGTCCCCTCCCTTGGGGTCTCAGCCCCCTTTTTGGGGCCAGACCCTGCCACTGCCCAGCACAGACAGCCCAGGGGTGCCTCAGGCTGCCTGGGGGGGTCACCCCAGACTCCTGGGGGATCCCCGAGGCTCAGCCCCGGCCCCGCTCCCCCCGCTCCAGGGGGGGATTTCAGAAGTGATGGGATTTTTTCCATCTCTCCTGACAAGCCAAGAGGATCCAGTGGGAATTAAACAAAATAAACACAACTGCCAGAGGCACTCATCCAGCCCAGTTAATGCACTGGATGGCACTGGGCGGTGATGGGGGGGACGGGAAGCAGGGGGTGTGTGCTCCTCGTGCCTCCAAATTGGCAGGAGGAGTTCCTAAGGAAGCTGTGGAGCCTGCCAGAGGGGAGTGGGGGCATTTATACCCAGAGCCCACGAGGGCCGGGCGCGTGCAGTCACGGGTGTGACACGGGCACAGGAGTGGGGACAATGGGGCTGCTCTGCCCGAGCCAAGCCCTGGAGGAGTTGGGGGATTGATCAGTGGGGAATGAGGCCACATTGTCCCCAAACCTGGGGATCCATCAAACCCCTTCAGAGACTCTACAACCCCAGCTTGGCACCATCACCTGGGGCAGGCAAAACCCTCCCCCTTCCCATCTGCCTGTCCCCTTGGGTCACCAGGACACTCGGCTACCTGGTGGCCATGGCTCCACCTCTGTCCCCTCGGGCAGGACAGAGCAGAGCCCGGGATGTGCCCCCAAGCTGTGGCTCAGGGCAGGGGGGACAAGGGAACCTTTCCCTGCACCCTTCGGATGACCCCAAATCGAACCATGTCCCTCCAATGGGGATTTGCCCAGAGCAGGCACACCTGGGGAAGGAGTGCCCATGGCTGCGGTGTCCCTGTAACCTTAGTGGGCACATGGCTGTGGTGTCCCTGTCACCCAGGTGGGTACATGCCTGGGGTGTCCCAGTCCCCTGGGAGAGGGGACACAGCCAGGGCACAGACCCAAGGGCAGCCCCGTGCAGGCGGGTGACCCCAGGTCTTGTGGCACGGCCGCGTGATGGCATGAAATCACCCACCCTGGGCATGAAATCGCCCCTCCTGGGCACGCCAGGCTGCTGAGGATGGGACTGGGGACATCCCCCGGCAGTCCCCTCCCCTCCTCGGGCATATAAAGCCAGCAGCAGCGCCGCGCCTGCCCGGCTCCAGCACCGACCATGGGCCACCTGCAGCTCTGGCTGCTCGTCCTGGCCGGGCTCGCGGGGATCGTGGCCCAGGAAGGTAAGGGGGACACCGAGGTGGGGGGACAGAAAGGGCAGGGTTCCAGCAGGGACATGGCAGCAGCTCTCAGATCACTCTCGGCCAGCGGGGCTGGAGGATGCTGGAGCAGGGGACAGTCAGAGAGGGCTGTGGGACACGCCAGGCTCCCAGCAGGTCCCCTCTGTTGTCCCCAGACCTGTACCGAAAGGTGTTCGTGTTCCGGAAGGATCCCAGCGACGCCTTCGTGGTGCTGCAGGCACAGCTGGAGCAGCCCCTGCGCAACTTCACCGTGTGCCTGCGCTCCTACACCGACCTCACCCGGCCACACAGCCTCTTCTCCTACGCCACCAAAGCCCAGGACAACGAGATCCTGCTCTTCAAGCCCAAACCCGAGGAGTACCGCTTCTACGTGGGGGGAAAGTTTGTCACCTTCCGTGTCCCCGAGGGCCGCAGGGACTGGGAGCACGTGTGCGCCAGCTGGGAATCCGCCAGCGGCATCGCCGAGTTCTGGCTCAACGGCAAGCCCTGGCCGAGGAAGGGGCTGCAGAGGGGCTACACGGTGGGGGCCACGGCTGCCATCCTGCTGGGGCAGGAGCAGGACAGCTTCGGAGGTGGCTTTGACCTCTACAACTCCTTCTCGGGGGAGCTGAGTGACGTCTACCTGTGGGACACGGGGCTGTCGCCGGATAAGATGCGCGCGGCCTTCCTGTCGCTGCGCCTGCCGCCCGCGCTGCTGGCCTGGAACAGCCTCAGCTACGAGGTCAAGGGAGATGTGGTGGTGAAAGCCCGGCTCCGGGAAGTGCTGGGGGCCTGAGGGCTGTGGGGCAGGGGTGGCCTCGGTCTCTGCTGTCCCCTCCTCACCCCTGTCACTCACACCCATCTCCCCGTCACCCAGCACCCCTTCACCTCTACAACCCCCCAGGAGGAAGGTTCCCCAGCCGGGGACAGGGTCCCCCTGAGTGCCACCAACACCTGGGGCATGCAGTCCCCTCCCCACACCCCCTGAGCTGTCCCACAGCTGTCCCTGCACGGGCAGGACACGGATCCAGCGGCTCCGGCGCTGCCCAGCCCCACGTGGAGTCAGGAACGGGAAGGCCCCTCCCTTGGGGACAGGGGGACTGTCCCCAAAGCCAGTCCTCCCTACACTCACACGCCATTTCCCAACAGCCTGAGGCTTGGGGACAAAGGTCAGTGTCACCACGAAAGTCACTGTCACTCTTGGGTGTCCTCGGAGCAGCTCCGGGTGGCTCTGAGGTCCCTCCTTTCCCACGGCGGTGACAGTGGCCGGGTTCGACGGTGCCATGGGGCCGCTGTGGCTCTGCCTCCTCATCCTCACTGCGTTCCCTGGCTCCACAGCCCTGCAAGGTAGTGGCAGGGGGACACCGGGACCCCCTGGGGGACATGCAGGGGGGGTTATGGGGGCAGTGGGGCACCCTGAGTGCTCCAAAAGGGTGAGGGGTGGGGGCAAAGGGGGTATGGGGGAACCCACAAGGGGCACCTGAGCTCTGCAAGGGGGCCCGTGCAGGGCACAGGGGTCTTGGCAAGGGCGGCAGGAGGGGACACAATGGCAAAGGGGCACCCTGAGGACCGAAATGGGGGACAGCAGGGACTCGACACCCTGTGCCACAGCTGCTGGTGGTGGCACCCTGGATGTCACCTCGGCAATGGCAGGAGCAGCCACCTGTGTGTCCCCTCCCCCAGACCTGGGCGGCTTGGTGTTCGTGTTCCCCCAAGAGTCCGATCGCGCCCACGTGCAGGTGACAGCCACGCTGGAGACGCCCCTGACCGACTTTGCCTTGTGCCTCAAGTCCTACACCGACCTCACCCGGCCCTACAGCCTCTTCTCCTACGCCACCAAAACACACAGCAACGAGATCCTCCTCTTCAAGCCCAAACCTGGCCAGTACGACTTCAACATCGGCGACCAGTTCTTGTCCTTCAGGGTGCCCGAAGTTCTCGGGGGGGTCGAGCACGTCTGCGTCAGCTGGGAATCCTCCACGGGCATCGTCAGCTTCTGGTTCAACGGGAAGCCCTGGCCGAGGAAGGGGCTGCAGAAGGGCTACACGGTGGGAGTGCCAGCATCCATCGTGCTGGGGCAGGACCAGGACAGCTTCGGGGGTGGCTTTGATGCCAAGCAGTCCTTCGTGGGGGAGATTTCATCCGTGTACATGTGGGACACGGGGATCTCCACCGTGGAGGCGGTGTCGGCCATGTATGACACACCTGAAAGCACCCCCATTTTTGGCTGGAAGAATTTCCCCTACAAGATTGTGGGCGAGGTGTACCTGAAGCCCTGAGATTGTGGGGGGGTGTCCCCCATCCCTGCTGTGCAACCCCCTCCCCCAAAGCCACCCAGCATTGCATAAATGGAGAAATGTGCTTTCAGGGTTCTGGTGGTCTTTAGGGCTGGGGGAGTGGTGATGGATCCACGCTCAGAAGCTCCCTAGGGTGAGGAGGGAATGGGGGAAAGAACTCCCAGCCCAGAGCCTTGCTCTAGTTTGGGGACATGGGGCTAAACTGGGGACAATCCTGGGGGCTATGAGCACCCCTGGCAGCCCCCAGGCATGGTGGGGCTGGGGCAGAACCCAGGGCGTCAGGACTGTTGGGGGGCAGCCCTGGGACAGCCCAGTGTCCCCAAGGTTGGGGAGGTTCAGTCCCACATTCCAGAGCTCTGGGGGTGCAGTCCTGGAGCTCTTGGGGGGTTCAGCCCCATGTCCTGGGGGGTTCAGCCCCACGTCCTGGGGAGCTCAGACCCAGAGCTCCGGGGGTGCAGTTCTGGAGTCCTTGGGGGTCCAGCCCCATGTCCCTGCAGGTTCAGCCCCATGTCCAGGTGGGGCACAGTCCCATGTCCCTGGGAGATTCAGACCCAGAGCTCTGGGGGTGCAGTTTTGGAGTCCTTGGGGGACTCAGCCCCATGTCCCTGGGGGGTTCAGCCCCAGAGCTCTGGGGGTGCAGTTCTGGAGTCTTGGGGGAGCTCAGCCCTGTGTCCCTGGGGGGTTCAGCCCCACATCCTGGGGGATTCAGAGCCAGAGCTCTGGGGGTGCAGTTTTGGAGTCCTTGGGGGTTCAGCCCCAGGGGTCCAGCTCTGTATCCCGAGGATTCAGCCCTACAGCCCCGTGTCCCACACAGATCCGGAGGGTCTGGCCTTGAGTCCCGCTGGTGCAGCCCTGGAATCCCGAGGTGTTCAGTCCTGGAGCCCTTGAGGGTCAGTCCCAGAGCCCCGGGATGGCAATCCCATATCCCGGGGGCCTCAGAGCCCTGGGGGGCTCAGCCCCCTGTCCTGGGGGATTCAGCCCCCCATTCCTGCATTGCCCCAGTCCTGCAGCCCCCTGTCCCGGGGGGTTCCAGCTCGCTGTCCCGGAGGTTCAGCCCCGTGTCTCACAGCCCCGCGTCCCGGCGCCGCCCCGCAGCCGCGGGTTCCCCCGTCGACCCCTCGACACCCACCCGACCTCCCCCGTGTCCCCATTGTCCCCCGTGTCACCGCCGCGCCGCCTCCGTCGCTCGCTGCGGCCTCTCCCGGCCCCGCTACGCCTCAGCTCCGGCCTCGCTCCGGCCCCGCTCCCCTCATCTCGGGCCCCGCTCTGCCTCAGCTCCGGCCCCGCTCCCTCAGCTCCGGCCCCGCTCCCCTCAGCTCCGGCCCCGCTCCTCTCAGCTCCGGCCCCGCCTCAGCTCCGGCCCCACTCCGCCTCAGCTCGGGCCCGGCTCCGGCCCCGCTCCCCTCAGCTCCGGTCCCCCTCAGCTCGGGCCCGACTCCGGTCCCGCTTCGGCCCCGCTCCCCTCAGCTCCGCTCCCCTCAGCTCGGGCCCCGCTCCCCTCAGCTCCGGCCCGGCTCTGCCTGAGCTCCGGCCCCGCTCCCCTCAGCTCCGCCTCAGCCCGGGCCCGGCCGTTCTCGCTCCGCCCCGCGCGGCCTCCCCGGTACGGCGGGGCCGGAGGGCACCGGGGCGGAGGGAACGGAGCGAGCCCGGGGCCCGGCGGCGCCCGGAGCTGCGGCCTGTGGGGACGGGGGTGCCCCGAGCTGGGCCCGGGGCGCTGAGCGGGGCTCCCGGGGGACTCATGAGGTGGGGGGGTCTGAATTGGGGTACCCGTTCAACTCTGCTGGGTGTGAGGATCCTGACGTGAGGGGTGTCAATTGAGGGGTCTGAATTTGGGGTTTGGGGTGCAGGGGAGTTTGGGGTACCCTGGCCACATTCTCCAGGGTGTGTTTTTGGGGGTCCTGACATGGGGGTTCTGAATTTGGGAGTCTTGACCTGGGGGTCCTGGGGATCTGACTGGGTTTTCCATGGGGTTGGTTTTGGGGGGGCAGGGGTCCTGATGGGCAGAGTCTGAGCTGGGGGTCTGGGGGCTTTATTTAGGGGTCCTGGCCAGGGGTTTTGGGGGTGGTACTGGGGCTTTTGGAGGCGTGGAGGGTTCTCCAGGGGAATGGTGTTGGGGGGTCTGGGTGTCTGAGCTGTGGGTCCCAGAGGCCTGAATGGGGGCTTGGCCATGTTCTCCAGGGGTTGGAATTGGGGGGCATTAATTTGGCGTCTCAGGGGTCCTGGCCAGGGGCCCTGGGGAGGTGGTAATGGGGTCTGGGGTCCTGAGATGGGGGTCCCAGGGAGTCTGACTCTGTGGGTCATGGGGGCCTGTCAGGAGGTCCCAGGGGACTGAAGTGGGGGTCCCAGGGAGCCTGGCCATGTTCTGGGGGGAGAGGGGTTGTATTGGAGTCCTGGGGATCCCAGGCTTGGCCACGTTTTCTGGGGAGGGGGTGTTGGGTGTCCTGGGGGTCTCTGGGGACCTGATTTGGGGGCTTGGCCACGTTTACTGGGGAGGGGTGTTGGGGGTCCTGGGAGTCTCTGGGGACCTGATTTGGGGGCCTGGCCACGTTTACTGGGGAGGGGGTGTTGGAGGTCCTGGGGGCTCTGGGGACCTGATTTGGGGACCTGGCCACATTCTCCTAGGGGTGATATTGGGGGTCCTGGATGTACTGACCTTGGGGGGGTCCCAGGGGATCTTCCTTGGGGTCCCGACATCCAAAATGGAGGTTCCAGGGGTCCTGACCTGGGGGCTCTGATTTGGGGGTCCTGACCTGGGGGATCCGAGGGGATCCTCCCCGGCGTCCCCAGAGCCGCAGTGTCCCCTGTTCCCACAGGCGATGGGTGCATCGGAGCCCCCCAACTTCTCGTGGGTGGTCGAGGGGCGGCTGGCGGGGCTGGCGATGCCGCGGGAGCCGGGGCACTACCGGTACCTGCGGGAGCGCGGCGTGCGGCACCTGGTGTCCCTGACCGAGCGGGCCCCGCCCCACCACGGCTGCTGTCCCCAAATCCAGCTCCACCGGCTCCGCGTGGCCGACTTCACCCCGCCGAGCCCCGAGCAGATCCAGAGCTTCCTGCGGATCGTGGAGGAGGCCAATGGCCGCGGGGAGGTATGGCCGGGGACACCTGGGGGAGGGGACAGCGGGGGGACAACTGTGAGGAGACGCTGGGGGAGACTGCAGGGGACAGTTGAGGTGGTGACACTGGGGGATATGTGGGGGAAGACACCAGGAGAGGCACCAGGGGAGGGGACACTGGGGAAGACATCTGGGGGAACACTTAGGGGACACCTTGAGGGGGTGACACCTCAGGGGAGAGGGACACCTTAGGGAGGGATGTTTGGAAGGATGGCACCTTGGTGGTGGGGGTGACATCTTGGCAAAATGACACTGTGGTGGGGGACACCTTGGAGGTGTAGGGAGATGACATCTTGGGAGAATGACACCTTAGTGGGGGAGATACCTTGGGAGAGGGACACCACTTGAGGAATGACGCTTTGGGAGGGTGACACCTTGGGAGGTGGACACCACTTGAGCAATGACACTTTGGGAGGGTGACACCTGGAGGGGAACACACACCTGTGGTAGGGCTGTGACACCTGGTGGCTGTGACGTCTCAGGGAGTTGTCACTTCAAGAAGGGATGCCTGGCAAGATGAGGGGAGGGGGTGAGGGAAGGTGACACCAGGCAGAAATCCCATGAAGGCAGCGCCAAAGCGGGGGTCACCTGTCACTCAGAGGGGCACGTGGGCGTCCAGCAGTGCCACCCAGCCGCCGTGTCCCTGTGTCCAGGCCGTGGCAGTGCACTGCATGCTGGGCCACGGCCGGACTGGCACGCTGCTGGCCTGTTACCTGTGCAAGGAGCAGCACCTGGCAGGTGGTGATGCCATCCGCGAGATCCGGCGCCTCCGGCCCGGCTCCATCGAGACTGCAGAGCAGGAGCAGGCCGTGCTGCGCTTCTGCCAGCACCTGGGGTAGGTGCCACCCTCCCCAGGGTGTCACCACGGGGGTTCCCTCCCCCAGCTGTGGCTCCCAGATGTCCCCAGTCCTTGCTCACTGGTGGCATTTTCCCCTCCACAGCACTGGCGAGGAGAGCTGAGGACATGGATGGCACCCATGGAATTGGGCACCCCAGAGTGCCAGGCGTGCCCAGCCCCATCTGCCCCCTCCTGCATTAAAGGACTGGCCTGTGGCTTCTCTCCACATCTGGTTTTGGGGTACACACTGGGGGGATGCCTGGTCATGGCTCTGCTGGGCACCCCCAGACCCTGCTTGGTTGGCAGCTGCATCCTGGGATGTGGGGTCCTGGCTCTGGGGTCTTGTGTTTGGGGTTTCTCAGGGTTCTGGTTCTGGATCCCAGCTTTGAGCTCCGTCAGGGCCCTGAATTTGGGGTCATTCAGGATCCCAATTCTGGGGTTGTTCGGGATCCTGGCTCTGGGGTCCCTTGGGTTCCCAGCTCTTGGCTCCTGGCTCTGGATCCTGGCTTTGGAGTCCCAGCTCTGTGTCCTGGCTCAGGGGTCTCTCAGAGTCCTGGTTCCAGTATCTTGAGTCTGGGTCTCTCTTGGTGTCCCAGCTCTGGGGTCTCTCTGGGTCCTGGCTTTGGGGTCCCAACTCTGGGTTCTGGTTCTGGGATCCTTTGGGGTGCTCATTCTGGGGTCTCTCAGGGTCCTGGTTCTGGGATCATCTGGGGTCCCAAATCTGGGTCCTGGCTCTGGGTTCTTGCTTTGGAGTCCTGGTTTTTGGGTCTTGGTTTTGGGGTCCTGGCTTTCGGTTCTGGCTTTGGAGTCCCAGCTCTGGGTCTGGCTCTGGGGTCCCTCAGGGTGCTGTTTGTGGGGTCCCATGGGATCCCAGCTCTGGGGTGGTTCTGTCCCTGGGGTCCTTGAGGGACAACGAGCAGCCCCCACAGAGCACCCCAGAGCCGTCACCCGCCAGCGCCCCGATGCCACGTGGAGGGTGACAACCGTGTCAGCGCCCGGGGGCCGACCCGGGACGTTGACGCTTAAAGTGTAGCTTAGCCGGAATTGAGGCATCTCCATCCAAAAATCCAATCCTGGAAATCTCTTCTCAGCTGCTCCTAACCTTGGTGGCATTTAAATCCTGGGTGGAAGCAGTGTCACCGTCCCCGTTTCCGGGCGGGTGGCACATGGCTGGCAGAGCCCCGGGCACAGCTGGGGCCAGCGCCTCAACCAGCAGCTCCACAGTCCCCAAAAAGTTCCTTTGGAACCCCACAATGTCACCATCCTCCTTTGGGGACAAGGCACCAGGGTGGTGACAGCGGGGTGGTGACATTGGCATGGTGACACCGGGCACTGCTGGCAGTCCAGCTGTGCCCTGCCCAGATGTGGCCAGAATTGGGAAGGGGGCTCACCGCAGGGTGTGAGGTCACTCCAAAACTGTGGGGTCACACAGCTGGCCCTGGTGGGCCGTGGTGGGGTTTTGGGGACACCCGTGTCCCCCAGGTGATGCCACAGCGAGGCCACACCAGCACACGGAGCCGTGTGGGGGGCACATGCCCGGGGCACAGCCACTTTGGGGTGCCCAGCCCTGCATGGGGGCCACCACAGGGACAACGGGGACACGGTGGGGACGATGTGGCCACGGTGGGGACGCCGTAGTCGCGGCGGCAGTGCCGGACAGCGGTGTCCAGCCTAAGCTCACATGGGCCAGAGCAGCCAAAAGCTGCTTACGGCAGAATTATTGCCCTTAACCCCGCTGACTCCACGCTGTCCTCAGAGTCCCCCGGGCTCGGGGGGCCAGGCCGGGCCGGGGGGGCTCCGCGGACCCCCCACCCCCTCCAGGGGGGGCTGGGCTGGGGGGGCATCGCCCCCGGGGCTCCCGTGTGGCCGGGCGGTGTCACACGTGCGGGCTTTGCTCGTCCCTCCGTCCCGGATCTGAGGCGGGGACACATCCAGCATGTCCCCTCTGTGTCCCCTGCTGTCCCCCCAGGCTGGCGAGTGGCCCAGCTCCGGCTCAGCCCGCGGGATGGGGACATGGCACCGGTGACTGTCCCCGTGTGGGGACACATTTAGGATGGGATTAGAGAGCGGGAAGCGCTGGCACAGAGGGGACAGAGGGGACAAAGGGCTGGGCTGCTTGTCACATCCCCCAGTGCCACCCACCTGTCCCTGTGTCCCACGGGGGGATCACACACCCAAACCCCTCCCACGTGTCCTGTCCATGTCCCATCCATGTGTCCCACGCATGTGTCCCCTCTTTGACCCAGCACAGTCCCACCGCTGTGTCCCACCTGTGTCCCCTGGTCCCACCAGTGTCCCAGGAGTGTTTTCCCTGCCCGTGTGTCCCACTCATATCCCATCTGTGTCCCCTCCGTGGTCCCACCCGTGTGTCACCCCTGTGTCCTCTTCATGACCCCCCAGCCCTCCCCAGTCCCACTCGCGTGTCTCACCCATGTGTCCCCCTCTTGGCTTCCTTCAGTCCCACCAGTGTCCCCACGTCCCCTTCGTGTGTCACACTTGTGTTTTTCATTCGCGTGTCCTCTCCAGTCCCTCCCCGTGTCCCCCCGTGTCCACCCTATGCCCCACGTGTGTCCCACCCATCTGTCCCACTCGTGTCCTCCCTCTAGCTGCCCCTCCCGCAGCCCCCCGTGCCTCCCCTGGTCCCACCCGTGATCCCCGATGTGTTCCCCCATGTCCCCCTCGCTTTGTCCCCCATATTCCCCTCCGTGTCACCCCACACGCCCCCCGGTGCCCCTGCCCCCCTCCGCGTACTACATTTCCCAGCATGCCTCGCTCCCCGCTGCCTCGCTCCGCCATTGGCCGCCTGGGGAAGCGCTCAGCGGCGTCTCCTGATTGGCTGTCGCCGCGGCAACGAGCGGCGGGGGGCGTGGCCGGGGCGGCCCCTCCCGCCGTCGCGGGTTTGTTTGCGGCCGCCCGGCGGCGGCGGCCGGAGCCGAGCGGACCCGGACGGACCCGAACCGAGCCGGAAAGAGCCGAAAGCAGCCGGGAAGAGCCGAGCGCAGCCGAGCGCGGGCGGCCGG
Source organism: Passer montanus (assembly GCF_014805655.1). Taxonomy (NCBI): domain Eukaryota; kingdom Metazoa; phylum Chordata; class Aves; order Passeriformes; family Passeridae; genus Passer; species Passer montanus. The sequence continues at coordinate 92,717 of NW_024367484.1, forward strand.
GCATGAGGAGCGGCGGGACGCGGAGCCCCCCGCGCCCCCCGCCCGGGGCCGGTGCCCCCGGGGCTGCCCG